>NC_056735.1:662113499-662251463 GCF_019279795.1 Protopterus annectens
ATTATATAACACTGCACAAAGGTACTGAATAAAATGGAAGATTGAATTAAAATACATCATATGACGTGGCTAAGAGTAGGAGGAGGAGAGAGATGGGGGCTGATGCTGGTGTATAATGTAGTGTTTGTTAAATATTACTTAACAAACTGCAGGGAGAGCAGAGAGAGCTAACAGGAAGGTGAAGGATATGAGGGATTAATTATAGGATGAATGTTGTTAAGTGGGGTATGCAGTAGGAATGGGGTAAGAAAGAGAAAGTGTAGCTGGGACCCGCAAGTATCATATGAGCACATGAGAAGGATAGCTTGGAGAGCTGCAGAACAGTATTTGTACAACTATTATTTAAAGTTATAAAATGGTAAAATTTTTCCATAGAAAAGGAAGATGGGAGTTTGATATAGTAATTTATTAGGGTGGAAACTGGTAAGGTTTTCCCTTCGGCTGCAATATTAATATATTCAGCTGTTAAATTAGCAGGTGCTAAGGAGGTAGGCTAAAGCTTAAGAAGAAAAATATATAAAACAGATATCCAACACCGCTGAGAAATAAATGACACCGAGCACTGAAAAAACGAAAAATGTCAGACAATCATAAAACCAGCTCAGTGACAACCTCTGGCAGTTAGAAGTATTTACCATAAAGTGTCTCTTCAGACCAAAAACCAAAGTCATAAATCCATATAAAGGAGAAACAGTAGACGAATCCTTGGATAAAACAAATTCCCTTTATTTGACAGGTATAACAGGTAAGTGCTTTTATTATATAGTTTTATTATTGTCTGACATAAAGCTTAAGAAGGTTTTGTGTATGTTTGAGGTAGGTAGGGAATGGTCTTAGAGAAAAACTGTGGGGATGGTTGACAATTACAGATGGAGCTTGTAGAGTTGAGGGGGTAAGTTGTTAAGTAGTAAGGAGATTAAATTAACAAAATGGGAGTTGAAAAGACTGGTGATGTTACTATGTTTGCTTACTGTAGGTCAGGGTTCAAAAGCTGATTTACAGTAGACCAAAATATTTTGTATTATTATGGTTTATGGCTTGCAGATTTGAATAATAGTTCCTTTTATCAGAGTCGATGTAATATTTGGCACAGGTCCTAAGAAGTTTAAATTTTGAAGATTTTATAGTGTTTTGTTTCAGGACCAAGCTTCCTAGGCTTTATTTCTCTATATCATAAGTTGTCTGCTGCTTTTTGATGGTCATGTGGCAGGGTTGACTGTAACATGTATTGTTCTACGAGGGACAAGTTCATTTCAGATGTTTAGGAATATTCTGAAGAACTAATACAGCTTCAAAAGAGGAATGTGTTTTAGGATATTCCAGTTATATTTTTTGCTTATGGACGCAAGTTCGTCTCCATATAAGAGAACTGTAGAGGTAATCACTTAGGGATTCTACTAGGGTGCCTGACAAGATGATTTTGTTTTAGGAGGGTATAAGAGTCCAGTCAATAATGGTATCTTTGTCATTATTTCTTTTGAAATGAGTTGGAGTGGGAATCAGTTGTGACACACCACATATGTTTATGGCCTTGGTGAGCCAGTCAGTACTGAGGTCACCTAGAATATTTTTTTTTTCATGATAACTACTAGATGAGACCCAGCTGAAAAAAAACATTTAGTAGTGTTGATATTCTAGTTAGCATAATGGTTAAGGACTTATCCTTCCATGCACAATGTATGAGGTTCAATCCTGACTTCTGGCCAGTACCTGCATCGAATTTGCATGTTTTTCTTGTTTTTCTG
Organism: Protopterus annectens; assembly: GCF_019279795.1. Lineage (NCBI taxonomy): Eukaryota > Metazoa > Chordata > Ceratodontiformes > Protopteridae > Protopterus > Protopterus annectens. Next base: position 662,115,245 of record NC_056735.1, read on the forward strand.
TAGGGTTCCTCCCATCTTCCAAAAAAACATGCTGAGTATTTCACTTCAGACTCAATCAAGAATGGATTTGTGGGTAACAGCACAGACTCTAGATGGTGCCTATAGAGTGAAGAGTTGTGTAGACCAACTGCAATGGGCATCAACTGGGGTGTACAATATCCTCAATATAAGAAAAATACAGATTAGAGACTGCAAGCCATGTTAGGGATAGCTACTCAATGGTGTTAAAACTGGTTCTAAGGGATTCAATCACATTGACTAATATTGCCAAAAATGGGCAACGGTATTTACTAGTGATAAGTGGGCTGAAAACCTGGCTTACTCCGACCTACACCAAGGACCCATGCTAATGTTGGTAGGGGTATATGTGCTCCTGCTGGCCAGTGTGTTCCTGACATGAAGCCCAACAGCCCTGAGTCAATAAGCTACAGTCTGGCCAGTGTCCAGTTACCCAGCCTGGGTTACCTAGGATAACGGTGATGAGCAAAAGCTGGATGTAAAACCAATCAACCTGACAAAGAAGGACTAAGAATTGCTACACTCTGTGTAGGTTCACTGATAGGACGTACCCTGCAAGTGTATGACATGATGGTAAGGAGGAGGTTGGACGTCCTATGTATCTGGGAGACAAACTGGAAGGGCAGTTTATCAAATTCACATGGTTTGAGATCCAGAATCTATTGCTCAGGAGGAGGACAGACTAGAAATGGTGTTGAAATTATGGTGAGGGAGAGTCCTCAGAAGACAGTGAGGGATGCCATCAAAATTACTGGCATACTCAGGGAAATCAGACACCAGTGTAAGAAAAGGGCATTATTGATAATCTCAGCCTATGACCCACAGAAGGGTTGAGATAGTGAGGAAAAGAGTGCATTCAGATAACAGTTGCAGAACCTCTAGATAAAGCAGGACAATGAGAATTGGTGTTGATAATGGGTGAACTGAATGCATACATCCAGACAGACAGAATAGGATATGAGGACTGCATGGATCCACATGAGTGAGGCAACAGGAATAAAGGAGGTGAGACCATTCTAGACTATTGTCTGGCAAATGGATTGATAGTGGCTAAAGCATAGTTCAGCAAAAAGTCAGCCACAAGATCACATACAAGACTGGTCAGCATGCAATTCATGAAGACATCCTCCTAGTGAGGAAATGGCATTGGGGTAGAATCAGAGATTGCCAAGCCATCCCCAGTGAAACATTTGGACCACAACATAAACCACTGGTTGCCACAATCAGTTGCAAGCAGTGGTCATACAAGGCGCTAAGGTCAACAGAGACTAGGCTGAAGACCTGTAAGTTGACCAATGAGAAAGCGCAAGAGTTCAAGGAATTACTCAGGGCTCTGGCACTTTAGGAAAAATAAATAGGTGAAGAAGAGGAAGAAGAAGAAGAAGAAGAATGGCAGCACTTCAAAAAAGCATATGTGAGGACTATAGAATAGATATGCAGCAGAGCCAGGTATAAAAACAAGGTGGATAAGGAAGGCTGGTGGTGGAATGCAGAAGTCTGGGAAGTTATCAAAAGAAAGAAGGAGTGCAGGAAAAAATAGGTGTTAGAAAACATGGACCAGGCTAGGAAGGAGAATTGGTTGGCTAACAAAAAATCTAAGAGATGAGTTGTAATTGCAAGGAACAACAGATCAGATGCTCCCTACCAGCTCCTGGAAAATGACTTGTTAGAGGACCCAAAGAGACTGTATCAGGTTTCAAGGCAAATACAGAAAGATAAAGAAGGTAGTCAGATAGCCTTCATAAAGGATGTCAGCAACAACCGGCTCACCAGTCCACAGGACATCATGGCAGATGGAAGAGGTACTTCCAGCAACTTCCGAATGAAGAAAACCCCACATAAACTGTACTGCCCCAGACACAGCCTACATTGAAGGAAGAGGAGGAGCCCACCTCAGAAGAAGTAAGAACAGCACTAAGGGAAATGAAGTCAGGGAAATCAGCGGGCTCAGAAGTAGTTACAGCAGATATGATCAAGATGTTGGGTCAGATAGGGGAAATTGGGTTTTGAGGTACTCAAAGCAGTATGAAGGGAAAGACGTATCCCAGATGACTGGAGAATAAGCATTCTAGTGCCATTGTAGAAAAACAAAAGGGCATCCACAGCTGTGGGCAGTATAGAGGTATCAGACTTCTGTCATACTGCATGAAAGTTTTGGAGAGGGTGATTGATAAATGAATATGCAGCATAGCAGAAAGTGACATGGGGGTAAGCAGAGCAGTACTGCTTCTGAATTAATGAATTGCTCAGTTATGGAATAACAAATTATTCTTTAAAAGAAACAGAAAGGTGCAGTGGTGTCTTTAGTATTTGCTGAGCAGTGGCAATCCATATACCTTGTAAATGTACTATGAAAAATCACTGTAAGAAATTTCTTTGTGTTCTCATAGTGCATGGTGTGAGTGACACGTGTTAAACAACACTTTGAACAGTATTACAGCACATCCCACTTCATCCCACCCTGTTCTGCTCCTACTAACTAACACTCCACATCTCTAATCAATACTTATATTCCAGTCCTAGTTATACAGGCCAGATGGAAACAACATAAATGTTTTAATTGCACATGTCTATCTTAAACTACACAAGATGTCTGATAAATGACTTACATGCCTTTCTGCTACTGAGTTTTGTTCTGCTTCTAATTAGTATGGAGGACATGACATTGCTGTTCAAGAAAAAGTATCTGAATTACAAACGATTATTTCGGATTTATACAAAGCACAATTTCTCTTGAGTGGTGTGAATCCTGGCCAGGATGTAATTACACATATTTTTTTGGGTCTATATTATAACACCGAACATTCAAAATATCGAGTGTTCTAATATAGAACCCTATGAATCAAAAATTTAAAACATCAAACATTCAGAACAGTGAATTTTTTCCTAGGGAAAAAATTTGCTGTTCCAAAACACATACACACAACACAAGCACACCAAACAAACAGCAATCCACACACATACACCTAAACTCTTACACCTAACTCTACACTAAACTATACATATGCCACTAACTATCCACTTACCTTGACCCAAGCCCTAACCCTAAGGTCCATCACTATCGAACAGTCACCTCACCCGCGCTCTAACCCTAACTCACCTACCCCACCCTAACCCTCACATCCACACAATCACACACTTATTTGACCCGCGCCCTAACCCTTACTCACCTAACCTGCCCTAACCCTCACGTCCACACAATCGCACACTTACCTTACCCACGCCCTAACCCTAACTCACCTAACCCTCCCTAACCCTCACGTCCACACAATCGCACATTTACCTGACCCGCGCCCTAACACACCTAACCCGCCCTAACCCTCACGACCACACAATCGCACACTTACCTGAACCCGACCCGTAACTTTCCACCACAGCGCTGAAAATACAGAAGCAACAGAAGTGGACAACTGAAATCTTTCCCTAGGAAAAAAATTGATTTTCTGTTTCTTCGATATTTTCAGCGTTCGTTGAAAATGGGTCGATATTAGAACACTCGACATTTTGAACGTTCGGTGTTCTAATATAGACCCTATTTTTTTCTGAACCTTCTGAAGAATTTAATATGAAACTAACTGAACCTTCACAAGAACTGCGGAATGTGATTTTCCTAAAGCATTCTGCAGAACTGTTTTGTTTTTAGATCAACAGTTTATAGAAAACTAATAACAATGATTTGAATGATTCTGTAGCCAGCCATCTGTGCAGGTCCAGACATCCAGTTGCTTGTCTATTCTGTAATAATGTTATATTTTAAGCGTTAGACTAATGTGTATAACTTTTAGATATTTTTAGAATTAATTGTTATTCCTTTAAGATTTATATGTTAGTTAGGATGATAGGCTGGCTGAAACATGTGACTTGATAGTACTCCCCTTTTAAACAGTGAGAAAATTGATTTATTTATGTACTGATGAAGGGTGTAGACCCGAAAGCTTTGCAATAAAGGATTTTGGCGTGAATAGTGTTGGTTTCGTATATAGCTACCTTGCAGTAATACCAATTTTGTGACTTTGGTCTATTCTGTAGCACAGGAAGACATAGCATTAAGCAGGAGTAGGGTCTGATGGGTATGTGAATGCAGGAAGAGGATAACTGCTTTACAAGAGCAAAACAGTGATACGGCCCAAGAGACTTGAAAATGAGTATTTCAGGCAAAATATGCATCTCTTTATTATGCCATTTTGCCTTTGAAAGAGTGATGCAGTGGTATTCAGAACCTAGTTGAAAAAACAAAAAAGAAAAACAAATCAAATTTTGTTGAGAACAGCACAGTTTGCATAGTCTGGGTTTCGGTTATGAAGACTGTCCTGAAATGAAACTTTATAATCTGGAGTAGGAAGACCTTCCTTTGTTTTTTTCTTTTATATTTACACTTAAATTAACAATTTATCACGTCATGTTTGCTTTTATGGAGATTTTTGACAGTGGAATGTAAAACATGATGCTGGCTTTAGCCATATACTTAAGTATTAATATTCTAAAGCTTGCTGAATAGTTGCTGAGTGATGTCTTTGCACTTAGCAGTCTTAGGCTACACTTAGCAGATTTGATATGAGTTGGTAATATTAAGCTTCCTAATAGTACAGTGGATGTGTCACATTCACTGAAAGATGTGCCTGATGTTAAGTTCAGGTAAAATTACATTATCTAGTTTTTATTTTCTCAGCTGTCCAGATTTTTACAGACTATCTAGATCTTTGATTCATATTCTTCATCTGTTCATCTTAAAATTTGTGGTTTTCTGGCAAAATTATTGAGGATAGAAGTCATTAAATAATGACAGACATCTATGTTTTAAACAATATCATTTGGTAAATACATGCATTTCTATGTTTGTAAGAGCAATATTTAAAGTTTGTTCTTGATTTTTAGAATATAGCTCCCCATTATTTTGGCTTTGTCCAGATTTCTTGCATTAAGGGGTTGAGAAGTTTGCCAGAGGGAAGACTTCACCTGCCCATACCCCTCTTACTTATATATACACTGATTCTACAGTGGCACAACACTGAAGAAAAGAGAAAACACCCAGTAAGGATGGCCTCATATAACTGTGATCTTATAGATAGCCAGTATATGTGCATACAGATTCCAAGATCTGACATTTTGATAGGTTTGACACATGCTCTGTATTGCCAGCAGGTATGATTTTGCTGGCTCACAGATCTTCTCATTTTAGACTCGGGATAGTCCTGAACAGACTGGTTTTATTTTTTTAAAAGTTGATTGATACATGTATGGAGATAAAACTATAGTTTTTCTGGAAATCATGTAGCTGACAGGTGGTTGAGGTAAAGAATGAAAATTAGTTGTAAATTGTAAGGCTATCTGAATAAAATCATTCTTAAAGTGTATTCTTGGAAGAGTTAATGGATCAATAAATAAATTAAATCACAGAGACCTAACAGACATGAGTTGAAGTCCTTTCGGCAAGCTTACAGAACAGGAGAGCTTTTTCTCAATCAGTACTCCTATGGATATATTGAAGAAATAGATTTTATAATACATGTAGTAAAAGGTTGCCCACTCCCACTGCAGTAAGTAAAACAAAATAGGATGAGATAAGTTAGAATCAGTTGCTTTTGTGTGATCCATTTACATGGCCAGTTGAGCTCATCTTTTCCCACAGTGATACAAATGCCTTTAGTAAGGCAAAATAAGGCTCTAGTTGTGTTCTTGCCTTATAATCAGTATCAGGCATCAGATGAAAGTCCTTAGAGATAAAAACTTCTAGATACTCTGTGACTATTATTTGGAGAATGTTAAAGGCTTAAATGTGGATAAGGGGAATGATCAGCTATAAAAGTTCCAAGCAAATAAATATAGGGAATAAGTCAACGGCTCTTTGTTTTCCACAATGAATATGTGTGTGTGTGTGTGTGTGTGTGTGTGTGTGTGTGTGTGTGTGTGTGTGTGTGTGTGTGTGTGTGTGTGTGTGTGTGTGTGTGTGTGTGTGTGTACTTTTTTTTTAGTTGTTATTTGTCATTTAAATAATAATTGGCCAGAAATGCAAAGAAGGATGAACCCCCCCCAAAAAATTACACTATAGAATGTTGTGGTAGAGAGATTAATAAGTAGGATAAATATTTAGCTTTGTATGGGACCATGACAATGAAATTCAGGCCAATTAATTTTGCAGAAAAAAAATCATCTGACTAAAATTCTTGACTGCATATTAATATACTGCCATAATATTTCTCAACCTGGCACACAGGGCACCTACTTATTTCTGATCCTATGTCATTGTTCTTCTTTAGTCAATGAAAACTCTGTCACATAAACCACATTCATTATTTTAATTGCATCATATCTAGTAAGAGATACTTTTGAATTCCAGCACCTAACAATGGCATTCTTGTAAATCAATATTAAAAAAATGATATGAGTCAAATCATTTCCAGCCCCTTCCTCCCAGCTACACTTAATGATGAAAAAAAGTAAGGGGTCAAAGAGTGGCACCTTCCCAGGCCAGATCCAAATTCAATGTCTCTACTTTTAGACAGCCTCAAAAAACATGAGTGCCAACAAATTGCGTTCTCCACAACTGGACAAAAATGTATTGGCTAAACATTTTCATCAATATAGATTGCTTTAGAACCAAACATGCAAATATTCTAGACCTAGTTCAAATAACATCTCAAAGCCATTACATAAATAAAAAAAAATGCAGTCATGTGACAAATCAGTTAATTAATGATGCACAAAAAAAACACATACACGCTGCCTATGCTTAATGAATCAATATAATTTACAGAAAATAATAATAAACCAATAAAATAGTAATAAACCAATTTGATGTAACTACAAACCATTATGAATGAAAACAGCCAAGACCAGAAGATCAAAGTTTTGAAACTTCGAATGTTTTGAACGGAGATCACCGTACAACATGGAATGAGATATTTACCATTTTCTTCACTGTAGTGTGATCTTGGAGTTGGTATATTTATTTAGCAAGGGATGTGGGGGCTGCAGGGGGGCTTGCCCTGCTGTAAAAATGTAAAAAAAATGTTTATTATTATTTTTCTATTATTTCATTTTCTCGGCCATTTGAAGTTTGAAGTTTTGAAATGTCAAGCTTTAGAAATATATATATATATATATATATATATATATATATATATACATATATATATATATATATATATATATATATATATATATATATATATAGATATATATATATATATATATATATATATATATATATATATATATATATATATATATATATATATATATATATATATATATATATATATATATATATATATATATATATACATATATATATATATTTTATATATATATATATATATATATATATATATATATATATATATATTTATATATATATATATGGTTCCACTTTGAATCATCGAATGTTCAGAACATAGAAATTCTGATCATCGAGACCAGAACATCGATGTTCAGAACATCGAAGGTTTAAAGTGGAAGCGCCAGGTAAGTAAAATTGTAGAAGTTTGGATGTGTATGCAGGGCAGCAAGGTGCCCTGCATGTTGTGTGTGTGTGTGTGTGTGTGTGTGTGTGTGTGTGTGTGTGTGTGTGTGTGTGTGTGTGTGTGTGTGTGTGTCTGTGTGTGTGTGTGTGTGTGTGTGTGTGTGTGTGTGTGTGTGTGTGTGTGTGCATTGCAGGTAGGGTATGGGAAATCTCCCATTTAACACTACCACATATAGCAGTAAATGGGAGATTTCCCTTACCCCACTGTACTGCGATCTCGGAGCTGGAATTATAAAGTGGGGGGGTCGGGGTGCAGAAGGGCGAAGCCCCCCTGCATAAAATAGTCTTTGTAAGTTTTTTGTTTTTGTGTGGTTCATTTTGAACCTTCGATGTTCTGAACACCGATGTTCTGGATGATTAGAATAACGATGTTCTGAATATTCAATGATTCAAAGGGGATCCATATATATATATATCTATATATATATATATATATATATATATATATGTGTGTGTGTGTGTGTGTGTGTGTGTGTGTGTGTGTGTGTGTGCGTGTGTCTATATATATAAGGGCCTACCTGAAAATGCCGAAATCGCAGAACGCTGACAACTAGAACACCGATACCGGAAGATTGACAACAGAGAAGACCGACAGTTCATAGGTTCATAGGTTCATACTAGGCTATCTGCCCTAGGGCATTTATAAGCCTAGCCAGAATGTGTTTGGCTTTCAACACCCATTTTAAATTTATTTTGCTATGCCCTTTTTCGAGGTTAGTATACTGTGCCTCTGTCTAACAGTGACACAGAAGTGATACCCGGGGTAAACCTACGATCTCCCATCCACTCATCAAGATTCCTCTTGAAGAGAGTCAATGAGGGACTCTGCCTAACCTGGACTGGGATTTTATTCCAGAGTGAAGGGAGCCTCTGGGTTATGAATCTGTCCCTCCAGCATGTCCTATTTATTTCAGTGCTGAGGTTCAAGTCTCTCAAGCGCGTAGCTCGATGGGATTTGGATTTTCTGAGGTGCAGCATGTCCATTAATTCGGGTTGGACATGGCTTTATACGTCAGGCACAGATCGCCTCTGAACAGGCGGTATGCCACTGAGTAGAGCTGGAGTTTCTTTAACCGGGCAGCATATGGCATCTGTTTGAGCCCTTTGATCCTCTTGGTGAGGTACTTTTGGGGTTTTTCCAGTTGCTGCAGGTGTCTGGTAAGGTACATCCCAAAAGGGGCATTGTACTCAATTATGGGCCTGATGAGGGATGAGTAAAGAGGCACGATGACCTCCCTGATCTAGATGTGAATCCCTTCATGATTAGGTGGGCTATATAAAATGTTTTCTAACCACTTTGGCCACGTGGTTGTCAAATGAGAGATTGCTATCAACTTGGGTCCCCAGGTCCCTAATTACTTCTTCTGTACTTAATGGATTACCACCTATGTGGTAATTTGTGGGCACTTTGTTTTGCCAAAGGGGATGACTATACACTTTTGGCATTTAGCTTGAGGCCATGGCTCTGGCACCAGTTGTCTGTTTCTATGAGGCCCTTTTGGAGGATGCTTGTGTCGGCTGGAGAGTTGATTATGGTGCCCAGTTTGCAGTCATCTGCGAACTTGGTCAGCCACAGTCCTTCCGTGTTGGCCTGTACCTCCGAGAAATATATACCGAACAAGAGAGGTCCCAGGACTGAGCCTTGTGGGACACCACTTGTAACTGGTTTGGAGTCTGACATGGCTCCAGCAATTCTAACCATGTGGGTTCTGTCCTTGAGCCAGTTTGCAATCCATCTAGTGACATAGGGGTTTATATTTAAGCTGGTGAGCTTATCTATAATGCCTGAGTGGGGTATTGTATCGAAGGCTTTTGCGAGGTCCAGGTAGGCTGTGTGGACCACCTTCCCCTCGTCAATGGCCTTGGTGACTGTTTCAAAGAAATCAACCAGGTTTAAGAGGCAGGATCTGCCCTTAACAAAGCCGAACTGGGTAGGATCCAGTGTCTGTAGGTCCCCAATATCTTTATTTATGAGGTCCATGATGATCCTTTCCATAGCTTTGCAGACCAAGCTAGTCAGGCTTATGGGGCGATAGTTTCCAGGATCCGTTGAGGCACCACCTTTATGGAGAGGGACCACTGTTGCTGTACGCCACTCTTTGGGCACATATCCTGTAGTAAGGCTGAGATTGAACAGTAGTTTTATGTTTGGGTTTAGCTCTTCTTGGAGTTCATGTAGGATGCAGCCCGGGACACCGCCTGGTCCCATTGATGCTGTGTTTTTGCTTTGGAGAGGGCGGCTCTTACCTGAGCATCTGAGATGTCAGGGGCAGCATTCTGCTGGGATAGATATTTGCCCTTTTGGTGGGGAGGGGGAGTTTGCGCTGAACCTGTCAGCTAGGATGTTGGCAATGTCTGTGGGTTCAGTGTATTTTTTGTCATTTTGGACTAATTCTGAGCATATCTGGGAATTACCACCCAGGTTCCTAACATAACTAAAGAAAGCCTTGTGATTATCCTTAGTGTCCTGTGCAATTTTTCTCTCGAAGCTGGCCTTAGACAATTTTATGAGTGCCCGTAGTTTTTTGCTAATACTGATCAGAGATGCCTTCCCTTTTTGGGATTTTGCTCTATCATTTAGTAGATTCCTCCTTCTATTGTATAGTTTGTTTATGGCTGGGGTCCACCAGACAGGACATCTGCCTTTGGAGGACTGGGTCTTGGTTTTATTTGGGATTGCATGATCCATGCATGCTGAGAACACCGACATGTTAAGGTAATTGTGGATAGGGATGGACGTTAGGGTAAGATAAGTGTGTGATAGTGACGGATGTTAGGGTAGGGTGCGGGTCAGGTACGTGTGTGATAGTGATGGAGTTTAGGTTTAGGGGCGGGTTAAGTGAGTTAGGGTTAGGGTGCGGGTAACGTACGTTTGCGATAGTGATGGACTTGAGGGTTAGGGGTGGATTAAGTGAGTTAGGGTTAGGCTGCGGGTAAGGTAAGTATGCAATAGTGACAGACTTGATGGTTAGGGGCGGATTAAGTGAGTTAGGGTTTGGGTGCAGGTAAGGTAAGTGTGCGATAGTGACGGACCTTAGGGTTAGGGTTTGGGTTAAGGTTAGTGCATAGATAGTTGTGTATGTAAGGTTTAGTGTAGGTTTGTAAGGTTTTTGGTGTGCTTGTGTTGTGTGTATGTTTTTCAGGAAAGGTATTTGTTTTATAATTGTCGGGATTTTGATTTGTCGGGCATGTGAAGTTTCGTGTTTTTGAACTTTTTTTTTCTCGTTTTCTTCGTGTCGGTTATTTCGTTGTCGGTGCTTTGGCATGTCGGTGTTATCAGGTAGACCCATATATAGATATAGATATAGATATAATATTCTCTCATAAGCCATAAATATAACCAAACTACCCTTAATTTTAGGGCACTGCTTATAAAAATACTATAATTGACCCCCCCCCCCCGGGGGGGGGGGTAATGAGTGGCTAGCCAAAACGTCTAAGCTAATTCTATGAAATTAAGCTCAATATACGTATATATAAGTACACATTTCAACATGTTTACTCAATCAGATATTACCATCTTTTTTTCTAACATTATATTCACGTTCTTACTTTTTTTCCCATGTAGAATGCTTAATATAATATATACTTAACCAAATAAAGTACTCTCTTAGAACCACAATTAAAACTGCTCCTTGATGCAATAATACCATAATTAACAATCGCTGTTGTTATTCTCTCAAAAATAAACTTACACTACATACATCGGCATTCTTAGTTCACGTTCTACAATCCTTTTACCCCTCATTGCTAGTACTGTGCACCAGATTATTTTTATATTATTAGCATGATTATACAAAGCAAGGTTTGACACTCACTAAATGAGCCACATGTGAAAAGTGAACATATACAAATAATACTTTCTTACACCTCTAACGGCAAAGGGGGTCCTGAGAGACATCCGTAAAGGCAGCTGGAGCATAAAAATACTTATGGAGACACGTGTGCATGGATTATTATCTTCATGACTTGATACCATAGTTAAGGAGGGCCATACATCTTTCCACTGAACTCTGAAGAGGCTGAGACCCAAACTCATTCTCCAGGGCTTATAACGTGAGTCAAATGCCCTAGATCCCAGTTGTTTACATGTTTATAAATCTGCTGACTAAATAGTTGTGGTCATAAGAAGTTCCCTGATATCAGATGGGAAATGAATCCCTTATGATCACCCCAGCACCACCACCCACTACCATACAGGCCTAGTTAGTTCTTAACACTATACTCAAAATCTGTCTTTATCTGTGTTTCACCCCTGTGGGACTGTATTTTCTAGCTGAAAGTGATGCTATAATATTTAGGCTGTGTCTAACAGCATATTCTCCTGCAACCTTAAATGTGAAAGGGTAGCCAACCACCAACATGGATCAATGCAGGTTCCAACCCAATAGTCAGAGTCAGCAATTGTAGTAATTCAGCTAACCCATTCCTATCTTCATATAATTCAAATTCCACAGTTCTAACCATTGATGGTAAGGATGGTAAGTGTTTCCTGTCACATAGTAGTCCATTTCTAACATTTGCTAACTGAGACGGTTTCCCCCATCAATGTCCAAGAAATCAACTTCCAACAGACCTTATATATTTATGATCACTTAATACAGACACATCAGCTAAATAAAAAAACTAGCGATAATTCTCAGTTTAAAGTTTTAAGTCTCCTGATCCAGCAGCAATTCTAGATTGTCCAGGCCATTCTAGCCTTTACTTCCAGTCACAAAAATGACAAAAGTCTCACAGGTGGAGCATCCCAAATAGATTTTCTACTTCATTCTTTCCTTTACTTCCAGTGACAAAAAATGGCACTGTCACTCATCTTAATTTAAGGAAAGAACAAATCTGACTGAAGGTGTAGAATCTATGCTCTGACCTAAGCACAATATCTGAATATTTTATTTGTAACAAGCTGAACTGAGGTGGTGTACCAGCCACAACTCAGAGCTGAGATACCAGACGACTAGAGGCTTCTGAGATTCTCAAAAACCATAAGTTGCCTGGTTTTTTTTTGGTTATTTATATTATTTACTGCACTTTTTATTGCCTGACACCTGCTTTAATATTGTATTTATATACATTGTACTAAACTGCACTGTTGTACTGCAATTGTTTGCCTTACTGTGCATGTTAAATCATATTTTATTGCTTTTTTCACTGTTTACTAAGTATTTGCTGGTACTTTTCACTATTGAAAAGTAATCTGTTCTTCTTGTTGTGGTTTCCCTGCCAAGCAGTATTAAAATAACTGGATTGTTAGTGTCTCCTTGCTGTTTTTCTGCATTTTAAAACATTTTTCTAGTGTCTTACTGTTACTGCTGTATTAAACATTCTCTAGTGTTTCCCACTGAAACTAGGGTTGCTAGTAGTTGTAGCATAGTCCAGATACAGGCTTGCTGCAGCTGGGTCTGTCTGCAGTAGCTGTTTCTTCTGAGCACAATTTACAGGCCATCTTTGATTGGAAAGGGCCCTTCTGCACTCTAGTGAGAGAAGTGTGCTGATTGGAACCCGTCTGGTAAAAGGTGGTTGGTCTAGGGCTTGGAGTAAGCATCATCATTGGTCCTTTTGAACCTTTTTAAAGTTTTTTTCAAGTGTTTAGCTTCTGGTATTTAAACCGTGCATTTGAGCAGGTTTCTGCTTGTTAGTGTGTCATGCAGCATCGTGCACTGCCATACAATTATGCGCCATAGCCAGACAGATAAATTCAACAATTTTTCTCTTAGACACAGCTGTAGCACATTAGTGTAGCCCTCATCCGTAGTACTTTTTCTGGGTCAAGGAAATACTGCTATTGAGCTGTAACCTAGTAAACCACCGGCAAAAAAAAAAAAAAAAAAAACTGGCAGAAATATCCATCCACTGAGCTCCTCCTTGATCGGTCCTGAAAAGCACCCCCTCCTTATGATAACAGTTCTTCAACCTAGCATTATGGACAGTTACACTACCCTTGTTCCTCCTGCCAACCTTGTTGACTTGGGTCTCTTGAGGCGGTGTTGCAATTGCCTCATGTACACTGACAACCTTCTACTAATAACTCACTCTAGTACAGAGTGTGAGAGATGTATCTACACCAAAAATCTTGAATCCATGCTCTCTCGCACACGGAACAGTAACAATGAAGAGGTTGTCAACATACCCACCACTACTCATGCACATAGTACCACTACTCATGCACATAGTACACATCAAACACAAAAATCAACATACATGGAGGTTCTCTTAAAAAACTTACCGTAACACCAGAGACCTCCAAAACACAAGACTGCCACAACTAACACAGTTCTCTCAGCACCCATGACACATAGTAACACCAGTGTCTCATCTACCATGCCTATAAAGCATAACACTTAAAAAACAAATTTTCTTGTCATTGGAGACTCCATAGTGAGACTCACAAATGTCCCACTCACCAAGCTGGATAAGGAGAAAGTCATGGTCAGCTGCCTGTCCCATGCCAGGATTTGTCAGATTATGCATGGAGTCAGGTATCTCGTCAACAAGTACCATTATGACTCTGTCATAGTTTATGTTGCAGTAAATAACCAGAGACATACCTCACTGTACTATATGAAGAGACATGACTTGAGCTCTCTCGGTATGTGTCCCAGGCAGGTGTGTCCCTACCCTTGAGTAGCATACTACCCTCACCTGGAATGATGCCACGGTATAAACAAAAAAAATTATTGATTTCAGTAATTGGCTTAGTTTTTTGTGTCAGTGAAAGGGGATCCAGTTTCTGTCAGCCTGGGAAGTTATGGTCAACAAACCATGCTGCTTTGCCAGAGACAGTTTGCACCTGGCACAACTAGGCTTTCGGCTATTCCCCATAGTGCCTTTATCAGGCAAGGTCTCGAAAACAAACTTACCGACATGAAATTTGCCAATCAAAACAAAATAAGGGTCATGTTGCTAAATGCTTGGAGCTTAAACCATAGACTGCACATCCTGGAAGCACTTCTACCACTGGAAGATGTAAATGTCTGTGCAGTCACACAAACCTGGTTCAAAACCTCAGAGAGTACCCCGGCCTTGCAATGCCTTCCATACATTCAGACCACAAAATGAACATGTGAGAACCAAAGGAGGCAGTGTTTCTATCTATATTAGAGATAAATTCACTTCCCATCTAGTTAGACTGGACAACTAGTAGAAGTACAGGTTACTGTGGGTAAGACTCCCATTCAAGTCATAATCAGTTATAGATCTCCTTCCATGGGTCATGACACAAATGAAGCCTACTTAACCAAACTGAAGTTAATCCAAATAATCCTGAACACTCTGGATATGGAGGATTTCAATTATCTCACCACCAACTGGGAAACCTACACTAGCCCTAACTCACGAGTGCAAAAGTTCCTTAACTTTGTTAACTCAGATGCCCTGGAACAAATTGTTCATACCCCAACAAGAGAAACAAACATTCTAGATATGGTCATCACTAACATGTCAAACAGATGCATTGCCACAACTGCTGGACCCTCATTAGTTAAATCTGATCACAATCAGTCACCTTTGAGTTGGCACTAACACCAGAACTCACAAAGCAAACTTTACCCTCATAGGTGAAGGTATAAATGCATTCCAAGTCCGACCCCCCAGATGGAAGTGACAACTACACTGAAACATACACTAAAGCCCTGTACAGCCATTTGCATAAGTGTATAGACTCGGCTGTACCAGAAAGAATCAAAGCAAGAGCTGCAAGTATAAACAAGCCACCATGGTGGACATTCAGCATCAACAAACTTTACAATAAATGCAAAAAGTTGCTGACCAAGAAAACAAAGGTGAAGCCTCAATAATGGAAAAGCACCCTTCTCAGCCTCAACAGGCAAATAAGACAACATATCAAATCCTCTAAGGGCTCCTTTGAGAAAAACCTAGTAAGCACAGCTAAGAATAACAATAAGGCCTTTTACAGCTATGTACATTGCATAAAAGGTAGGATCCAAGCATATGTAGAACTAGTGACTAACAGTATCACACACACTGACCCCACAGAGATAGCAAACCTGCTAGCGGATAGGTTTGGTGAGACCTTCACTCTCTTATCCCCTCCAAAGTTATCACAAACCTTCCTCCAAACTCTCTACCACATACTTGAAAAGCAGGTTATTAAACCCTTGACCAAGGCAAAAAACACAGCCTCTATGGGACCAGATGGCATGCCAGGCTGTCTTCTAAACAGGCTAAAACATGAACTAGTATCACCATTAAATACCCTTTTCAATCATAGCCTAACCATAGACTTTGTACCTGTGGAATGGAAAACAACAGCAGTTATTCCCCTCCACAAAGGTGGCCTAGCAACAGACTTGGAGAATTACAGACCCATAAGCCTAACCAGTCACATCTGTAAGGCAATGGAATGTATCATTATGGATCTCATAAACAGGTGATCTCCCAACCCTGGATCCAACTCAATTTGGCTTTATAAAGGGCAGATCCTGCCTGTTAAATCTGGTGGATTTCTTCAAAAATTTGACCAAGGTCATTGACGAAGACAAATCTGTGCACACGGCATACCTCGACTTGGCAAAGGCTTTCAACACAATCCCACATTCAGGCATTACCAACTGAATGCACACCCATTTGTTGTGAGATGAGTTGCCAGCTGGCTTACAAACTGGGCATACACTATCAAACTGGGTGACTCCACATCAACCAGCAGACTTGTCACCAGCAGAGTGCCTCAAGAGTCAGTTCTGGGCCACCTACTGTTTGGTATATACTTCTCAGAAGTTCAGACCAAAACTAAGGAGTTGTGGCTGATCAAGTTTGCAGATGACTGCAAACTGGGTGTAATTATTGAATCCCCAGATGATGTCAGTATACTCCAGGAGGGTCTTATGCAGACCAACGACTGGTGTCTCAGTCAATGTCTCAAACTAAATGCAAAGACATGCATCATTATTCCTTTTGACAAAACCTATGTCCCTTTACACTATCAAATCAACAATACCCTAAGTACCCATAAAGTGGTAAGGGATCTGTGATCAAAAGTAGACTGCAACCTTAACTTCAACCACCATGTGTCTACTGTAGTAAGGAAAACTTTCTAAGTAGCACACTTGATTAGTAAAGGCATCACTTTGAGAGCAAATGAGGTTATAACTCCTCTATACTCAGCACTAATCCAAACCATAATAGAGTATAACATCCCGTTTGGCATGTACCGTGCAAAGCACTTACAGCAATTGGAGAGAACTCAGAGGTTTCTAACAAAGAAGCTCAAGGGACTCAGCACGTGCCATACACAGACCAACTAAAGTCCCTGTCACTATACTCTGTATTATATAGACTTCTTAGGTGAGACTTATGCCTGGCTTACTGAGCAATCTCAGACCCAAACCTAATGAACTTGCTACATATCCTTAAGTCAAACAGGACAAGAGCTACCCATTCCAGGGACCTAAATATGGCCTGCAACTTAAATAGGACATGCTGGTGGGACAGATTTCTCTCCCAGCAACTGCTGCGTATTTGGAATAGGATGCCAATTCATGTGAAGCAGAGCACCTCTATGAAACTGTTCAAGAGGAACCTGAATGATTGGATGGGACACCATAAATTCTTACTTGTGATAGTGCCCACAACCATCCTGGACATGGGCAATCATTATTAAATGCAATCCTGGGTATTGACTAGATTATCTATTGTATCACATTGGGATAAATTGGCTAGGCTTGAAATGACCTCCGGGTCAATAGCCTAGCAAACTCCTATGATCCTATGAAGAAGTACCTAACATTAGAAGAAGCTAAATCCCTTAAAGAAGATTTTGGAAATATTTCTCCATCAACCAAAATTATCCTTGTATAATGGCCAAATTCTACAACAGGACCCTTTAGTGATTCAATCCAGGTCTTTTCCCTTTGTAGAGGTTTTATACATACATATATATATATATATATACATATATATATATATATATATATATATATATATATATATATATATATATATATATATATATATATATATATATATATATATATATATATATATATATATAGTATTATTCTTGTCAAAAGAATGACAATCAGAGTCAGATTTCTGGTTCACTCTTTGTTGGCTATTATACCTCCTTAGGCAACTCGAATCTTACACTTGCTTGTTGTCATTCCCTAACTACAAAGATAAATGCACCTCTCTTTTGCCTGGTGTAGAGTAAATAAACATTTTCCACAAATGCTCTGTTTTGTCACAATTTTTATTTCTTTTCCATTCTACCACAGTTTTGTCAGCAGCACTTCTTTCTGCTGGTATGACTGCATCTTTCCTTATTAAGGACTTAGCTGCTTTCTCACAACCATATTTGGAGCATACACATGACGCACCACCTCAATTAAGAAACCCTGCTATGAAATAGACCAATTGCTATATCTGCACTTTTCTATAATTAGTGGAATATATCCTTGCTAGTTTTGCTGGTATAGCAGAGAGTCTCTGGTTTTCTCGGCATGCCCTGTCTTCTAGCTCAGCTATTTGCTGAAATGTTTCATCTTGACAGGCCTCATATTCAGTCCATCTTTCTTTCATTTCAACCTGTATCAGCTCAGCTAAATGCATTCTTCTATTCTTTCCAACCTTTTGTTATGTTACTTTACATATTCCTCCAGTACCTCACTTAGTGGAAACACCTCTTAGTGTATTTGGTTCAATTTTTCCTCTCAATTACTGGAAGAAATCTCCTGTACTAAAACTGAAACTTGAACTGCTTTTTGATGAACAGCTGCAAGGCTGTTCCCTGCCAAAGTTTGTTCTTTGCCTTTCTTAGTTTATTTTCTCTTATTTTCTCTGATATTCTTAGAAGTGTAAACACTAGCCAGTAACTGAGTTTTACCCATGTTGTTAACTTTTACTCGCTTTTTTAAAAAACTTTTAAGTTTTCACACTGGGAGAGCTCTAATCAACCTGCTTTTCAGTGTGTAACCATCCTCAAGACTTCACAATTTTTTATGAGTTTAGATGGTTTGCTTTTTGATTGTTTCAGAAATGCTGCTCTTTTATGATACCACCTATTAATCTCAATCATAAAAATAATTCCAGTGTAGTCATGGAGCCATGATTATGTTGTTAAGGTTGAAAATCTAGGACAGCTTCACTGAAATGGAGTTTTTAGGTATTTGTAGGACTGTTAAATACTTTAGTATGCAAATGTTTTTTCAGTTGTACAGTCAAAAAGAATGAACATACTCAATGGATCTCCTCATTCTTTATGCTGAGGGACTACCGCTACAGATCAGTATACTAGACTTCTGAATTATTGTCTGATGAACACATGGTCAATGCTCAGTGCTCTCCACTGGATGTGCTGTGTTGTTCCCATTGTGAAATACTAGCAAAGGCATGTTTCAGTTGCCAAGGCAACAAATCACAAAACAGTAATTGAATTTGCTCACACAAGTAGCATAGAAGAATAAAATCGTGACTTTGGACTAGGCAGCATCAGTAAAATTAACAGCTCAGAAATTTAATAGCGAGCAGGATGGGTGTGCCTATCTCTGGAGGAGAGATGGTGGTCCCAACTAGCTTGTGTTGCTACTTTGTTGACACAACATCCACTGGAGGGGAGGGGCAAGTCAAGCTGTGGGGAGCCAGTGCAGCAAGGACATGGGCATGATCACCCAAGACAGTGACAGTAGTGGTTGTCACTTCATGTGGATAGCCATGTGTGCAAGGGTGCCAGAATCATAGGACGAGGGGAGGACAGCCTGCCCCCCCCCCCACATACTTTCAAGCAATTCATAATTGTGCCCTGCTGCTCTAATCTTACATACTTGGCTTTTGGTACTTTGTGATGATTTTCAGCCTTGACAGGCTGTCAGGAAATAGCAATCAGGCGCTTTGAAACATAATTACCATAAGTTACAGTCTTTTTTGCATGTGGTGACACGCAGCATCACAAGAGAAGCAACAACCAATCAGGGAAGATGGTGAGAGTCATGACAGTGTCTTAATGAAAGAGAGAACATTGTTTTTGTATGGAAAAATAAACACGTGACATCTTCTGCGTGGATTTCCCTGCTTGTATAGTAAAATATCTTACCACTGAAATTCTTGCCAACAGTCAAATTTCTGAAGACGTTCATCACTTCTGTGAGCCTAAAAAACAGAGCTGCTGTTCCCAGAGAAAACAGCTGCATCCCAGAGAATTGAAGACATATACAGATATTTAGTAGGGGACAAATTTAAATATATTTTCACTTTGTTCTTTCCATTCCTCTTCTACTTGTAGATCAAACACAGATACTCACACAGACACTTCACCCCTAAAAAATCCTTAGCAAAAGACTGGCTTCATGACTTCATATGAGACCTTGATGTGCAGCAGAAATCCTTCTTTATAGAGGGAAGGAAGAATGCCTTTCAACTATCCAGAATATCCAGATTATTGTCTCATATTTAAGTCCATTCATCTTAAAATTTGCAGTTTTCTAACAATTAATTAAGGATTGGCGTCACTAACTAATGACGATTGTCAGACTTCATATCCCTCAGAAAATGCATGCTAATGCAAATCCCATTATTATAGCAACTTTTTAAAGCTTATAAGAATGATATTTAAATATCTGTCCCTATTTTTGTGTCCCTGTGGCCTTGTCCCACCATTATTTTTTATTTGTCCCTGATTTCTGTGCCAACAGGTTAAGAGGTACAGCAAGAAGAGCTCCAATGACAGCCAAAGAGATGATTTTTAAATAGCGTTGTAAAGTTTTTTCCCTTTTACACATCATATGTATCACAAGAGCATAATAGCTCTGTTTATTCCTTATGCTTTTTCTCCTTTTTTCTTGCTTTGTAATCTAGTTTATTGTGGCTGTGTGGAGATGAGATCATGTTATATTCAGCTGCAGTGCTCCAGAAAGGATTTAAATGAGCAGCAATAGCACCATCTCCCGCAGCTGCTATGATTTAGGCATTTCATTATGATTTTGATGATTCATGGATTTGATGATAAAATTTGAGAAGTATATAAGGGTTATTTATTCTAAAAAAATAATGTGGTCTTCTCTCTGCACACTGTTATGATTTGTAATCATCAAAGATTGAGAAGTATGATTACACGTCTGTCAGAAATACATTCTGTGAGAGTACATAGAGATATCTCTATTCGCTTTGTAGTCTGTTGTGGAAAAAACGAGGCTTTAAGGCAGTTTTTACAAACCAAATTGTGAAGCTTGTCCATGAAGACACAAAACTAATGTTGATAGTATGATTCACGTATGTCCACTTTGGGGTGATCACTGCTGTTGACTGCTTCAGGGGTGGACATAGTAGAGTGTCTGAGATCTGCAAGGTGAAGTACATTACTGCGATCCGTTCTTTCACTTTCTTGACAACCTCACACCAGGGGTATAGACAGTAGGTGTCTGTCTTTTTAGGATGGAGTGACAATGCATTCTAAACATGAGAGTGCAAGGTCATTACATGATTACTGGTGAATAAAATGATATGACTTGGTGAGGGGCAGTGCATGTGTCTTAACAGCAACAAGCTAAAATACCTTACTGTAGCTGTTATGTTTTTCATCCTCATCTCAACGAGGCATCAAAAGTACAAATTATGTATTTATGTCATACTTTGGGGCAGGTGATATCCAAAAGCAAAGGGTAGATTTAGAACCAATGTCTGAATGATTATTGATGTGATTTGCTGCAAGGAATTATCTGTCAAAGAGCAATATGTCCATTATATTTATTTGATGACTTCACAGTAAAAGGTATTATTCTTACTCAGAATGTACACGTTCCACAAGGGCAGTATGTATCTTGTACCCAATTATTATTTTAGAAATTCTTGAATTTTTATTCTAAATAACCTTAGGAAAACTGACACATTATCACGTTTATACAGCTAACATACTTAGCATTTTAGAGGATATTTGTTGTTACGGTCTGGCACTATATCCACTTTCCACATGAGAGCTGTGTGGCCACTGCTAAAAAGGCAGGGTTAAACTAATGTCCAGAATATATGTAAACTAAGTTGTGATTAAACTAGCAGCAAAACTGTTTAATTTCAGCAGCATTTCTCCTACTGCAAATAAGGCAAAGCCTACATTCTATGTGCATACCAAAGGCAGTCTATGTCATGTAAATTAGGACTGAGATGCTATGAAATCCATGAGGTTAGAGTGACATTCTTGGATGATTTAATTTTACTTAAGTATGTTATTAGAATTCTTTGATTTTTTTATTGAAAATAAACCTGACATATAACCACTTAAATACATCTAAAGATATACCAAAATTTTGATGTTTTTTTTTTCATCACAGTGTGACACTATACTCATTTTCCAATTGAGGGCTATGTTTAGCATACTGGTTAAGGTCTTTGATTCATAGGTACAAGGTACATGGCTTGATTCTGATCTAAAGTTATTGATTAGGCTTAAATGACCCTTCAGGGCAGTTAGCATAGTATTCACCTATGAACCTATGTGTCCATTGCTTAAAAGGTTAATAGATAACAGCACACAAAGTTCTCCTCACCAAAGGTCCAGTTACTAAACTGCAGAAATCCAAATAAAAAAGCACTGGACCACCAGGCTGATAGCTAAAATGATAGCTTCTTTAATAAAACAACAGAAACAGGTAAGTGCTTTCAGGTAAAATCCTTCATCAGACAATTAACAAACCATCAAGGTCAGTATTTAACAAAACAGGAACAACCAACAGAATCTCAATAATGAACTCCCCACCTCTTCAGGGCGGGTTTGAGAGGTGCAACACCATTCAAGCCAGGAGCCTTGTCAGCCCTTAGCTCAATAATCCACTTTGCTTCATTTAGGGTGGCCGCAGTAGTGCAACGGTTAGCATTGTTACCTCACAGCAAGAGGTTCTCTGGTTCGATTCTCAGCTGGCGTGCCTTCTGTGTGGAGTCTGCATGTCCTCCCTGTGGTCATGTGGGTTTCCTCCGGGTGCTCTGGTTTCATCCCACATCCCAAAGACATGCAGCAGGTGGATTGGACACGCTAAACTGGCCCTAGGTGTGAGTGCATGCATGTGTGTGCCTTCTGTGGAAGGTTGGGTGCCGGGCTGGCAGCTCGACACTGTAAAACACCACTGTCAATCATGAGCGGACAGATGATCCACTGTGGCGACCCCTAACTGGGAAAAGCCGAAAGAAGAAGTAGAAGATGTTCAGTCAGATTTACAATGTCACCCCCTAGTGTTCAACTTCATAACCTGCAACACCATAAAATTTAATGCCTGTCTTTCATTGCTTTTAATATGTTGACATAAGGCATTATGAGTTTCACCAAAACGTATTGCTGAAAAATGCTTTAAAATCCTGTCTTTTAACTGACAGTTCATCTTTCCTACATAAAAAGAGCAACATGACCTGCACTGTGCTAAATAAACAGCATTCGTAGTCTGGCAGACAGCATAATGAGTAAAAGAATATCTTACATTAGTCTTGGGGTGTGTAAAAAAAGTTTTGCCTCATAATGTAAGTACAAGCCTTACAATGTCTGCATGGAAACATATCCACACGTTGATGGGAAATTGTCATAGAAGACTTCACATTATCATACCTTTGTCTCTACATAATAAATCTTTCAAGTTGTTATTATGCCTAAAACTAAAAGAAGGAATTGTCTGTATATCATCAGTTAACAAGATTTTCCAATTATTGTGTATGATCTGGCATACAGTACCTATATTATTACAATACCTTAAAACCACACGTGACACATCTGCTTGTGTGCCCCTACCCCTCGAGGCCTGTTGTCCCAATGTAACATCTGAGAACCAGGGTTTTACTTTGTGGCTCTCCCCCTCTTACTGGCCTCAACAACCATCTGAACGGTCTTCTGGTTGTAGCCTCTATTAACAAAATTAGTGACCAACTGATCAGACTCTTTATTAAATTGTTCTTCTTCTGTACATAATCTAGATACTCTATATGCCTGAATTTTTACCACATTTTTAAATAAACGCCTAGGGTTTATGCTATCAACGGCTAAATAATTATTCCTCCAACAGTCCTTCCTATACATAGAAGTCTTGGTAACACTGGGCCCTCTCTTCAATCGCACATCCAGATAATCAGTCTCAAAATCTGAACAGGACATACTAAATCTTAGAAACTAAGCCATACTCTTCAGAGATCACAGTAAATAAACTGTTTATATCTAAAGTGACAAAAAGATAGTTACCAATGTTGGGCTCAATCTGATTGTATGCATGCAGGAAACATAGACAATGGGCAGTATCCTTCAAAATCCTGGGTACGGAGCCTGTCACTGACTTTAGTTTTGATTCTACCCAAATAGAAGCATTCTCAGTCACCCATCCTCTGCCCAACACAATGGGTCTAAAGAGTGGATTAGTGGGGTCCTTGTGTATCTTAGGTAGTGCATTAAACACCGGTACCACTGGATGATCTATTAACACAAATGTATATACATCCTCATTGATGAAACCATTCAATTTGTGCGTAGTTAACTCACGTTTCATATTACTTACCAGAATGGTAACTTATAGGGTAGAGAGTTTCCTTTTTTATTTGGCTTGCTTAAAAGGTTGGGTGAAACTAATGTTTAGAATATATGAGCACTATGTCCTCATTAGCCCAGAATTCATTAATATTTTTTATTTTCCATCCCAAGGCAACAACTCTGTTACTGCGTATGTGGGAGATCTAGACTCTGTCCACTGATATAGGTGTCATTGTGGCATGTCAGTCGGGATTGAGATCAGTGAAATCTCTTTTATTACACTGATATTATAGTGTGTGTGTGTGTGTGTGTGTGTGTGTGTGTGTGTGTGTGTGTGTGTGTGTGTGTGTGTGTGTGTGTGTGTGTGTGCATTGTACCAGAGAATTTTACTAGAATTCCATGATTTGTTTTTTGTGAACTTCTTTTGTGGAACTGACATATGACCTCTTATATAAAGCTAGTAAATCTAATATTCAATAAGGCTTTTATTGTCGCAGTTTGGGACTGGTTTGTACATTGTGCATATTCTCTGCATCCAAGTAATGGCTCTGGTAATGGGTCAGCCTCATAAAATGCCTAATAAATGTGTGTTTTATATTACTGATCATAGTATAGGCTGATACTGTGGCATATCACCATCACCAGACTGTCCCAGCTGCATGTCTATAGCATTTTGCTTAATTTGCAGGATGATACAGTGTATGTTAAATGTTTTAAAAGTTACTTCCTGAACTGGTTAACTAATTTTAAAAAGGGCTGTGGTTGACATAATGTTTAAGGTGTTTACCTCACAGACAACAAGTACAGAGTTTGAGTACAGAGTTTGATTATCACCCAGGGAAACTGGCAAGGCTTAAATGGCTCATGAGGGCAGCTAGCCTTTGAACCTAAATGTAAATGATGATACAATGATTGAAGTCATACAATTCTGTAATTAAAAGCTAAGATATCAGCCCGACTTTTTGGGTGTATTACCCTATATATAAGTAGCTAAGGGCTCATGTTACTACTATTGGAGGAATCAGACCATATGCAATAAAATGCCCTTATAGCCAGAATGTTAGCAAAGACATAAACAGCCCTGATGTTTACCTGTATAACCCCAGATGACTATCATTCTAGTGGATCTGAGGATTTTCCACCACTGAGAAACAAACATGCATCCAGTAGGGGGTGCCTGGGAGGTCAAGTGATGGAGTGAAGTATTAACAAATAACTGAATATCATAAACAAGTAAAAAACAATGATGAGTAGTACATCAAAAATCCAATATGCCAATGATGGGTATACCATAGCCATGTGCTTAGTGGAAATGAGGCATAGAATTGGTGAGTTAGTGTCACTTCCCCTCTACAAAATGAACTTAGACATTCATAGTCAACACATTCATAACCTATATTCTGTGCTTATGTGGTGCTCACTTATCAAATAAGTACTTACACATTGATAGGTTCATAACAGGCTGTTGATTCAGGGGACAACTTGTAGCCTAGTCAACAATCCTACCAATTTACCAATACATGAGTTAAACACCAAACCCGGACACTTTCTGCACCTTTCTATGAGAGCTAGAGTGGCCAGACTGGGGGTATACTTACGATTGTCCATCAAGTCATCCAGGTTTTTCTTAAAAAGGATCATGGATCTCCTTTACCTGTAGAGGGAGTCTAGCCCATAAAAGAGGTAGTCTCTGGCAAAGATATATAAATAAATATATATATATATATATATATATATATATATATATATATATATATATATATATATATATTTCCCACCAAAGGGTTTTATTTGCATTTCATTGGTAGCTAAGGTCTGTTGATTGGGTGTTAAGAGTGCTATTAGTTTTGTGGATGTGTAGGAAGTTACAAAGGAACAGATCTGTCAAGGATCTTTAGTCAAGGAAGAGCTCTCCTCTTAATGGTTGGTAGGAAATGTAAAACAGTGAAAGTACTTTAAGGCAGTCAGGGATAGCTCAAGGGGGACCTGCCCTTGACTTTTGTGGTAAGGAAATGCTGCAGCCTCTCAAGTCAGCTTATATGCCTAGCTGTGTACATATCAAAAGGAGCATTGCATTTTTTTATTGGTATAATAAGGGAAGAACAGAGGAGGAGAGTGACCTCCTTGAATCTAAAGGATATACCCCTAGTGATTAATCAGACTATATTAAAGAATTTCCTAACAACAGTGGTCATGTGCTAGTTAAAGGATAGTTCATTGCCAAATAAGGTACTCAAGTCCCTACTGACTGAGTTACGTTTTAGGGGGTGTCACCCATGTGAAAGGAACAGGAGTGCTCATGTTTGTCAAAAGGCTGAGTGGTCTTTGGCCTTGAAAATGTCATTTAAACATTTATTTTATCCCAGTCTGGGTCCCCCAACCATTTGTCAACATTCTGCTACAAAATGCACAAAACTGTAACCAGAAAATCATGACTAGACATATATATGAAATACGTAGTCTAGGTGTCGGGATGAAGACCCCACCCCACCTCACCTTGTGTGGTGCTATGCCCCAAAACTCCATGTTATTTGTTTTAATCATAATTTTTTGGGGAAAACAAATACACGTTTTTTGTACAAAGGATAATAAATTTACTTTTCTCCTTTCTTTAATGAATTTTGAGAAAACTAAAATTATGTTATTTTATACATAAACAGCATAAACATGATTAGATCAGCAAAAAATGTTACGTTTTGTCTTAGTGAAGCCACATTACTAAGCAAGCAAGTTTTTGAGTTAGCTTGTACACAAATGTAACAAAGTAGCTTGAGCAGGAAAAAAATACAAATGTATAAAAGAATCTGTATGAGTTTTTTTTTTTAATCCTCATGGATCCCATTTTTTGGTGCAGACCGAGTGCCCCACATCTATGCCTGATCTACCAGTCATCCTACTACTCTCCCTCTTGGACATACTCTGTTGTTGTTGGGGCTGATTGTGGACCTTAAGGGTGTCCTGGGTGCTTGGCCATCGATGCTTTGTTTGTTGATTACACTGGAGGGCAACTCCTCATTTTGGACCATGCCTCCCCTTAGGGAGTTTCACCAATGAGTGCCCTCCCTTTCAGGGCAGGCATGCTCATCCATCCCTGCCATTCTGTCAGTTGTCTGAGCCACTAATCAAACCTGGATTGACTGAGCTATAGTCAGGGCTTTATCCTTCTAAGCTAAAGGAGCAGCTATAATCAGCATGAGTTTAATTCCTAGTAAGGGTAATATCAATGTCTGGTAACTTTCTCTGTGGATGTGCAGTAAGCTTAGAAAAGAAAGGCCGCCGATACATGACTCAAATCCACTTAATTAATCACATTTTGTGATACTATTGTGTTGTTGTTGTTGTTTAAAAGTCATATATTGTCAGTATTGCTAACAACATGTGATCTGTTCTGTGTCCACTTTGACATTATTTGCCATTAACTACAAGTCTGATAATGTGTTCCATAAAATGCATTTCTGATGTGGTAATGATATGTAAGATGGATAGATGTGTCACTTGAATGCACTTCTTGCTCTGGTCATTGCTACATACACCAGCTGATTCCATTTAATTTACTGTTGGCTTTTTTCCCAATCATATATTTTTTTCTAATGCCTTTTCTATTTGCACTCTGCAAAGCAACATGCAAACACAGTTCACTGCCTAAGGAAAAAAGTGAAAATTTTAGTTTAGCCTTACTTATGTAGTGCATATATGCCTGGCATCGGTACTCGGTCCAGTAGCAATTGCTACAGATACAGCACTAACAGATGTCCAGATCTATAGCACAATGTGTACGTGAAATGAATTGAGTGAAATAAGGTACATGATCCATTGTCCAAATCCTATTTAGAGATCACATTTCAGTTATTCACAGTATGTATTCTTTTTTTCATTTTAATTAGCATTTGCTCTCCAGTCAGTAGCATGCAAACACAGCTGATTACCTAAGGAAAAGGGTGAAAAAAATGGTTTAGGGTGCCTTGTGTAATTCAAATTCATCTATTTTTGGTGTGCAGCCCTCATCATCATGGATATTAATTACTGCCAAGAATGCACCTGGCAGATATCAAGATCTGTGGCACGGGATGTGTGTGGCCAAGATGCCAGACTGCAAGCAGCACTGAACATTAGCTCTGCTTATAACATTTTTATTCTGACAGGAAATGTAATCTAATTTTTGGAAATACTAATTCAAAAGTATATCAGAGGATTTGTGAATATAGGTCCTTTATTATTTTTCAAAAATTAGTATTAAAACATAAGTTTTTATTATTTTTTCCTGTCAAGAAGTTTTTCCTCAAGAAATCCAAGTATGAGTAATTCAAAGAACTCTCATCAGGACAGTGTAGTAAAGAAGGAGCTGCAAACATTAATAATTACTATTCAAGAACTATCTATAAAAAATGAACAAACTAGAGAATAAAATAGATACTATTAAACAAAACTGTAGTAAGCAGCTGGACATTCTTAGTGAAATGTTTAAAAAGCATTCTGAGCAAATTAATCTGTAACCAATATGGATGACAGACTGATGGAATGTGAAAGTCAAAATGAGTTTTTATTTATTTATTTATTTATTTGCAGTTGGTTTACCAGGATAGTCCATTGGGCCAAAGTGAACCCGTTTTCAATGGAGTCCTGGGGAGAAAATCTCCATAAAAATCAAGGTTACAATATGATATAGATTATAAGCTTACATGAGTTATAAAATTGAGCAGACCAAAGACTATTAACATTACTATATGTCATAGATTGAAAATATACAACAGGAATTAGACCTAGGGAGAAAAGCTCCATAAACAAATCAAGGTTACTATATGATGTAGATTATAAGCTTACATGTGTTATAAAATAGAGCGGACCAAAAACTATTAACATTACTATATGTCATAGACTGAAAGTATACTACAGAAATTTAGACAAGGACAAATATCACAAACAGTCTAGGTTAGTGATAAATGAACAGATAATACAGAATATTAAGGGAATAATTAGTAGACATATACAGGATCGATAATACATGTGGTAAACTTGCAGAGAGAGGTGTGGGTAAGAATTACATACATTTAGAAATTAATTTACAAGAATATATGAAAAGGAAGAATGCTATTGAAGGGAAGAGAAGATGAGAGTTTGCAGAGTAAGTTATGTAGGGTGGCAGCAGGAGCATTCCCATTGGGTTACTAGATGTGAGAGTTTTTTTGAAGATAGAGTAGCTAGGGGTAGTACGAATGGATGGTGGTAGGGAGTTCCAGAGTCGTGCTAGACTAAAGGATAGGAGATGTTTGCCTGGGGACGAGCTGGTTTGTATACTTCTAAAAGATTTTGGTTGTTAGACCTTAGCACTCTGTCAGGTAGGTGCATTTTAAATGCAGAGGAAAGGGAGAGACAGAGTTTCTTTTGAAACAGAATACAAAACTAACAGAAAATCTGAAAGACCTAGAAAGTAGGTCACGGACAAATTAGAATCTATGGAGTACCAGAAAAGGAAGAGGGAACTGATATGATACACTTTTTTAATAACTGGCTTCCAACAGCACTAAATCTTCCTGAAGCCTTTTCCTTCAGTATAGAAGGGCTCACTGGTCTCTAGCAAAACCTGCTTCAACAACAGTTTCTCCTAACCCCAGATCCATCGTTAGATTTTTGTCCTCCCAAGATAAGGATTTGGTTCTGAAGTCTGCGTGGAATAATTCTCCCATCAAGATAAAGGACAAATTTGTTCATTTTGACAATGACTATACTTCTTCTGTCCTATCTAGAAGGAAAGAATGTGTTCCCTTAATAGAATCTCTTAAGAAAGTTAACATCAAAGCACAAATTCTCTTTCCCTCCAGGACAAAAATATTTTTACCCAAAGGTGAGAAGATCTTTAGCTCTTTGTCAGAGGCTTTGGACTTTATTCACAAGAAAAAAATACTAACTGATGTAGAGGACATGGAATGGTCTACACAGAGTCTCTAAAGACATGCAACTAAGAACACTTGGACTTTCAAAGAAAGTGCAAATAAAAAATTAAAAGACAAATAGGATTGTTATCATATAATACTAAATACTTTCTTGCAGAATTCTTTACTTAATGTTTTATTGGAATATATACACAAAGCAAAAGTAAAGTGTCTTTATTTTACACAATATTTTATTGGAATACATATACAAAACAAAGGTCTTTATTTTGCATAGCCATAGGCATATATCTATGTATGTATGCATGTATGTATGTGTATATGTGTGTGTGTGTATGTGTGTGTGTGTGTGTGTGTGTGTGTGTGTGTGTGTGTGTGTATGTGTGTGTGTGTGTGTGTGTGTATATATATATATATATATATATATATATATATATATATATATATATATATATATTATATAGTTATATCTTGAGATACTGAAAGCTTGAATTTCAGTATCTCAAAACTATAAAGTCAAATAGCCCACAATCTCGAAACACACAAACATGAAAAACTGAAATCCCGAATATTCACAAACCATACACCGCACAGCACACACACCATTCAACCCACAATACACAAACTACACAATCCTACACTACATCTATGCAGGGGGGTAAGCCCCCTGCACCCCCATATCCCCCCTACTTATATATGCCACATCTGAGACCGTACTAACAGTTGGAAAATGCATCACTCACATGCAGACATTCCACACTCCCTCACACACACACACACACACACACACACACACACACACACACACACACACACACACACACACACACACACACACATCACACATACACAAACACAACCTCCCTACCCAAACCCACATGCACAATGCACAATAAAACTCACACTCACTTACCTTCACTTCCGTAAACCATTCCTGCCAAACACTTCCCGTCCCATTGCTACACTACATAAGCATGCTTTCGAGCTATTCAAATTCGGGCTTATGCACTTTCGAGTTTTTACATTTTCACCTTTGCGGTCCTGAGATACTGAAATTTGAGCTTTCAGCATTTCAGTTGTAAAGGGGAACTATATGTGTGTGTGTGTGTGTGTGTGTGTGTGTGTGTGTGTGTGTGTGTGTGTGTGTGTGTGTGTGTATATATATATATATATATATATTTTTTTTTTTTTTTTTCTTTCATACCATATGTTTACTATACCCTTGGTGCAGTTAACTTCATTATATATTCAGTTGGGATACAAAAGTCATACTATCTTATTATTAATTCATGATTTCCAAGGTAAAGCATTCATGGGTGTTAGTGGTGGGGTAACACTTTAGAGTTTACTGTTTAATCTATTATGATTACACTGTATGTAATCTCCACAACAAAAGTGCCCTTAGGAGATGCTTTACTTAAAATAGTTTTGTTTCCTTTTGACATTTTTGAAAGATGTTCATATCATGATTAATATATATGTCTTTTCTTAAAAATCTGCATTTCTTAATGTAATATATCAACATTCAGTACTTTACATTAACTAAATGCTCTAATTTTAATTCTTAACCTAATTTAGTTTAAGGGATGTAAATTACTGATTTATGGGAAAAAATCTTACTTTCCCAACATTTTTAAAGAAGGACTGTTCATGTTTTTTTCACTGTGGAGGCTGCTTGTGCACTTTTTATGCTTCTTTAGACTGGAGAAAACTTAGTTGTTTGAAATTCCCACCAAAAGTACCTTTTCTAAGCCTCTGTGACTGTTTCTTCATGTGCATGAGCATCTACAGGGCACTAGAAGCAAGCTAGAGAAGCTGGAAGCAAGAATACAGTGGACAATGACATCAAATGACCTTTGAACTCATTCATAACTCGAAAACCAGGAAGTAAATCTGAAAATGAAACTAGAAAAAAAAAGTAATTGTTTTTTTTTTTTTGGTTGTTTTTTCATCTTTTATGTGTCTAAAGGTATGGAATCCCTTTAAATATGTATTTTAAGAAGCTAGGACTTTAATGGAGCAATTATTTTACTAGTTTAGTGAGGAAAATTACATTTTAATGCTACTGTATGTCTGTTGCTTTGAAACACTGAAGTCTGACAGGATACTGTTTTTTGCTTTAATAACATGCCCTAAATGACAATATATTAATATTTGACTACTTAAACAACCAATTTCTTTAATATTGTGAATGCAAAGATATATATCTAGGATTGAGTCTCCTTTTCCTTCTGCTACTTTCATGCTTAAGCAACTTTAATCTATATTAGGTATTCTCATTGATGCAGATTTAAAACAATATAATCAGACTCAGTTCCAATGATATTTATGATATTATGATTCAAATCTTTGTATGACCATATACACTATAGGAATGGATTGTTAAAATGTTCTAGGCCACTCTATTCTGTTCAATTAGTATTAATAGACCGACATATTGTCCCACCTCTTTTTTTCTTCCTCCCTTTCTTCTTTCCATTCATGACTACCAGTCTACTTAAACATATAAAGGTATAAAAAGAGAAGGGGAAAGGGGAAATAAGTAAACTGGTATAACTACTGTATTGCTATAGCTATAAACACAAGAGACTGTAATGCAGGTATAAAATATATAAGAATTAGAAGCATATGCTGATAAAGCAACTAGGTTAACTGGTGAAGCTGACTCCTTATTTTCCAATACCTAGTAGTGGTTTACACAATATTACATATGAATCCATTGTGATTGCCTGATGGACTTTTTATGTTCATATTTGAGTTATCTTAGAAATGCTTTACTGTTTGTATATACTACATTTAAAGCAGAAACTATTTATGTATGTTTTTGGTGTGTGAGATGGTGTTAAAGGGTGATTTAGTTAATGTATTAACTAAACCTGGAACTTTAAGTTCCATGTATGCATGTTTTCTTAGTTATTGATTTCAGAATTTGTTTCTAAAGATTTTTGACTCATCCATGATACATAACTTCATGAATCACTTCAAGTCATTATACTTGGAAGGTATTATTGATGCTCTAAATATAACTTTAACAAATGATGATATATAAATGCTTATCATTAAATATTTATGGCTTAAATAACAATGTCAAACGAGCTGGTTTAATTAAATTCATTAAAATGCACAGAGCTCAGATAATCTTCTTGCAGGAAACCCATTTGCTGGAAAAGGATTTGCAAAAATTATCATTTAATGGTTTTACAGTTTTCATGGATTCCTGCTTTAGAGCCAAAAAGAGAGGTACTCTTATACTATGGAATAATACTTACACACTGCCTAAAATTTTAAACACCTTTTCAGATAAAGATGAAATGTTAAGCTTAGTAGTGCTAGAAGTTAATAAGAAATACTTCACACTGGTAAATTCATATTGGATTCCTGGTCTAGGAACTAAATATGTGAAGAAATACTTGGATCTAATTACTTTACATGCAAAGGGAGAAATTATTCTGGTGGGAGATTTCAATTGCTTGTTAGATGAAGACACCTCTAAAAATAGTAAGGTTAAACTAATGACACAAGCTAAAAAGGTAAATAGTTTTATAGCCTCAATGAAATTTAGAGACATACATAATTTAAGAGTTTAAATTTCACTTCAATATACTCATTATTCTTTCTGATTCGGCACACACACTAATATTGATATGATTTTTGTGTCTAACACTCTTTGCTCTAAAATAAATGATGTTGCAATACAGTCATGTCCACTCTCTGACCACAGTACCTTTTTGTTCAGCTTGACTGTGAAAAATGATCCCAGCCTATGTTACTAAGTTAAAAGGTTTTAAGTAGTGGTTATTAAAAGAAGTAAATGTATTTATGGAAAACAACAGTAATGGTGAAGTAACAGATATCATACTCTGGGATGCATTAAAAGTTCACATCTTTAGTGGAGTTAAAGCTTGGTTTTTCAAAGGAGAAAGGAATAGGACAAGGAACTTTCTGATTTACAAGCCAAAATAGATAAGCTGAAACTAAATTTAAAATCAGATGATAAAGCAGTACTTACTGAAATTTCTAAGCTAATCCACAAATATTTAGAAATATTGAATCATAAGGTTGCTATAAGCTTAGAAAAGATTAAACTACAGTCCTATTCAGTAAACCCCAGACATTTACATAACTAGCTATCAGATCCAAACAGATTAGTAAACAAAATCACATTAATAAAATTAAATACAAGAATAATAACACAGTAAAAAGAATGACCGATTTAGGAGATATATTAGAAGCCTTTAGAAATCATTATCGGTCAGTCAATGACATGCAATCACCACTAGATTCAGACGATGTAATAGATACATTTCTACAAGAAAATATCAAGACTAAACTATCAAAACAACAAAATAGTACCCTAAATAAACACATAACTTTAGCAGAAGTGAAAGAACAAGTTACAAATTTAAAGGATAATAAAGCCACAGGGTTAGATGGGATAATCCCAGAAATATATAAAATGCTTCCAGAGCACACAATAAAGTTATTATTAAACACATTCTCCATGGTCAAACAAGACTTAATTTTCCCTCCCCCATGGAAGTACTAAATTTCCCCCATTCTGAAACAAGGTAAGGACCCCCAACTATGTGCATCCTATAGACTCATATCATTGTTAAATGTCAATTATAAAATGTTCATGTCTGTCCTGGCCAAAAGACTAAAGAATATATTACAATCTAATACACTGATCAAATGGGCTTTATCTTACATAGAAAATTGCACAACAATATTATTAAGCTACTATCTCTAGTAGACATTGCAAACAAAACCAAGAAACAATTAACTATTATTAGTCTGGATATTGATAAGGCGTTCAATTCCCTTAGTTGGTCATACTTACAAAAAATCTTTAAATAATTTAACTTTACTTCAGATTTATAGTGATTCTAAAGCATTTTTAAGATTTTTTCATGTCTATCATCCCCAGTAAGAATTCATAAGGGAACTAGACAAGGTTGCCCTCTATCCCCATTATTTTTTGCTTTATCAGTGGAACCTTTTGCTTCATTTATTAGAAATAACCCAAATATCAAAGGATTTCAAGTTAATGAAGGATACGGTCCAAATGTACAGCTTTTTGTTGACAATATTCTACTAACATCCAGTGACATAGAAGACTCTTTACAACATATCATGAATGCCATAACTCTATTTGGAAAAATATCAGGGCTCAATTTTAATCAAAATAAAAGCAAAACACTTTAAATGAATAAGAAAATAAATAGCAATTTGCAAAAATACAATGCATTCAACTGGGAAAATGATAAGATAGATTATTTAGGAATAAGTATTAAGAATAAGTGGAATGAGACTATTAAATGTAACTTCACTAAACTGGTAGCTATAATCAGTGACTTGACTAAAAAGTAGAAGAAAATGTTTTTCACCATGGAAGACAGACTTACATTAATAAAAATGATTATATTGCCCAATATTTTATTTTATATACAATCATTGATTTTACCTCCTCCTAAGAAATTAAAAAAAAAAATAGATTCTCTATTACTAACTTTTCTATGGTTCCCAAAGAAACCAATAATAGCCTATAAATGGCATGTTAGAGCCTGGGATAGTAATGGAATTTTGCTTTCCCAACATAGAATAATATTCCAAATCAGTTATTATTAACATAATACTACACTGGATTTCATCCATATACACCTCTAGCTGAAAACAACTACATGAAATACATATAACTTCCTCTGAGAACTCAGAAACCCAGTTTAAGGAAACCTTTGGAATTAACAAAATATTTTGGATACTCCGTGAATATTGATTATATAATAAGAAATTTAGCCACTTCTCACATGGTATAAACCAAATATTTTACATTTTCAAAAATATAATCGACAACAATTATAGTCTAAATAACACCTTTTTTCATTATATTTCCCTTAGCTTATATACCAGATTGCCTAGATACCTTCAATATCAATAAGATGCAAAATCTTAAAGAGAATAATCTAAAGTTTTGTCACCAGTTCATAGACAATAAGAACATCCAACTAATGAACTTTCTCTTAGCCAGATATAATGTCTGTCAAGATAATTGGTTCTGCATTCAATCTTTAAGAAAGTTTGTTGAAAATAAAGTGAGAGTATGAATAAATCTGAAAACTGATATTATACCTAGATTGATACAACTGTTCATGTGGTATA
Source organism: Protopterus annectens (assembly GCF_019279795.1). Lineage (NCBI taxonomy): Eukaryota > Metazoa > Chordata > Ceratodontiformes > Protopteridae > Protopterus > Protopterus annectens. The sequence goes on from NC_056735.1 coordinate 662,151,276, forward strand.
GTTTGATGAACACTGAACATAAATTAAGCATATCACCTGTATACAAAATCCTACGAGAAGACTTGATTACTTTTGACCAAGCTTTTTAGAATTACACTGTAAAGATTAATGGTGAACCTTTATCTAATGATAATAAGAAACAGTTATTAAATTCAATAAAAAACACTTCATCATCTTTATATTGGAGACTATATACCTGGAGATTTATTCAGAGAAGCTTTTACGCTCCACATAGAATTGACTTTATAACCAAGAGTAATGAAAGCAAATGCTGGAGGTGTGATGATATTCTTGAAGCCAACTGGGTTCATATGTTCATCAAATGTAGAACTCTTACACAATACTGGAGTGATTTTAAGCATTTCACAAAAGTCCTGTGGTCTGATAACTGTCAAATTACTAGCTCTTTGATATTATTCAATGTCCCTACCCCAAGTGTAATTCCTAGACATCAGTTACCTATTCTTTTGTTAATTCTAGCTATTGCTTGAAAATTAATTACATTGAACTGGAAAAACAAGCAAGATCTTATGTTTACATGTGTTTATTTCAATAGCAAAATCTGTATGTAAAAATGAAATGCAAACTATTTATCAGAGATCATCAAATGTAACATACAGAAGACTACCTTGCCAAATATTGGAGAGATTGTTAGATAAATATTGATTACCTTTCTTGGATAAAACAAATGTTTATCATGGATGTTTGTATATAGTGTAAATAGTTATTATGTTTTATATTGTTTATTTTTAATACTTTATGTCCATGTTGAAAATGAAATGAAGTGAACTGAGTAAAATAAGGCATGTGATGCATTGTTCAAATCCTGATTAGAGATCACATTGCAGTTATCCACATTATGTAATTTTGTTTTTTCATTTTAATTTATACTTGCTTTCCACTTGGCAGCATGCAAACACAGTTCACTTCTTCTTCTTTCAGCTGCTCCTGTTAGGGGTCGCCACAGCAGATCAACTGTTTCCATTTCTTCCTGTCCTCTGCATCTTGATCTGTAACACCAACCACCTGCATGTCCTCTCTCACCACATCCATAAACCTTATCTTAGGCCTTCCTCTTTTCCTGTTACCTGGCAGCTTCATCCTTAGCTTCTTTTTCCCAATATACTCTGCACAAAAAAGTGAAACATTTAGTTTAGAATGCCTTATGTAGTGCAAACTCACCCGACAACAATGAACTTTCCTCAGCACTCTGGACAGTACTGATTGGAGAAATTCTACCTGTTACATGCCTATCTCTGTGGCAGAAGGTATAAAGGCTGTGAACCTAGAGAAACAAAACAGCTCATGCCAAGTTTGAATCCAGTGAAGCGATAACTTTAAAGAGAGGGTCTCAATACATATCTGCACACATTTTGTGATATCATTGTGTTCCTGTCTGAAAATCAACTATTCTCAATCTGAGCTGTTGCATGTTCAATTTAACATTATTCGACAATACATACAGTTCTGCTCATGTATTTCAGAAATTAAAGTTCTGATGTGTCATGGAGATGTAAAAAGGATGAATGTGTCACTGTAATGCACTTTTTACCCTGGACAGTACTGGGTATAACGTATGCTTGAATTATGTATTCTTTTCAGCTTATTTTCTCTTTCATTTAATTATTATTTTTTATTTACTGTTTCTCTCATGTATTTTGCATTTGTTCTCTATTCAACAGTGCATAAGCAAGGTTCGCTGCCTATGGAAAAAAAATGGAAAATTTAGTTTTGGCTGCCTCATGTGGCTCAAACCAGCCTGGAGGCATTGTGCAGTCATCAGCACTTTGGATACTAGCTGGTGAAGAAAATACACCTGTCATGTAACTTTCTCTGTGTCACAAGGTGTAAATGAAGTGAATTGAGAGAAATAAGGCACATAATGCATTGTTCAAATCATGTTTAGAGATCACATTTCAATTATTCCCAATATGTAATTTATTTTTAAAATTTTTTAATCTGCATTTGCTTTCTTCTTCGCTACATGCAAACACAGTTCACTATCCAAGGAAAAAAGTGAAAAATTTAGTTTAAGAAGCCTTATGTAGCACAAACATACTTGGCAATGGCATACTTTCCTCAGCACTCTGGACAGTACTTTGTGGAGAAACTCCCCTGTCACATACTTATCTCTGTGGCACAAGGTGTAAGTGCAGTTAGTTTTGATAAAAGAATACAGCTGATTAAAGGTTTCAATGCAGCTAAAAGATACTTTTAATGCAGCTGATTAAGGGTTTCAATGCAGCTAAAAGTTTTTGACAGAGGGAGTGAGAATCCCATTTCTTGCAACATTTTGATTAGAACTGTAAAACTAAATAAAAATGATAATGTTAAACATTTAATTGCAAGAAATGTATCAGCAATGCCTGCATAAACTTTTTTATTCAGCATATATTGTTAATGTTTCACATATAACCTCAAATTAATGTGTGCTCAATGCCTTAAACATGAAAATGATGATATTTAATTTAAAATTCACTTGCATATGTATGATGGGCAGAATACCTTTATTATAATCATCATGACTCATCACATATCCTAACTATGTGTTTAGGGCAGTTATATCTACTGAAGTATGTATGCAACATATCCCAACCTGCATTACTCAGCTTATTCAACTGCATTCATCTGAAATATATTTATGAACATAAATAATGACTTTTACATGAGAAGACAGTTCCAGGGCTAATTAAAATTGCACTCATAAAGACCTCTCTGAAGTCTATTTCCTTTCATTCTGAAATTAGTATATCTCTAATTACCACACTTAAAAGGTAGTTCTCCTGTGGCAATGTTAAGTAATAAACCAAATTTCAGTTTTGCATGCTTTATTCCATGGGTTCAATTCCCAGCTGGAACAACAATATTTTAACTACTGCCCCATTAGCTTGATGAGCCTGGTCTGCAAGGCTATGGAACGTATCATCATGGAACTTATAAACAAAGACACTGGAAATCTCCAAACTCTGGACCCCACCCAGTTTGGGTTTGTAAAAGGCAGATCATATCTCCTAAACCTGATAGACTTCTTTGAAGCAATCACCAAAGCCGTAGATGAGGGTAAGGTGGTTCACACAGCCTATCTAGATCTCGCCAAGGGTTTCGACACCATCCCACACTCTGGAATTATAGATAAACTCACTAAACTAGGTATAAATCCCTATGTCACAAGATGGGTTGCCAACTGGCTCACTAACAGAAACCACACTGTGAAAGTAGCAGATTCCAAATCCGACTTCAGACCAGTGACAACTGGAGTACCACAGGGTTCGGTCCTGGGTCCTCTCCTGTTTGGTATCTATTTCTCTAAAGTACAGGCTAATGCAGAAGGTCTTTTGCTAATGAAGTTCGCAGATGACTGGAAACTAGGAGCCATAATTGAAACTCATAATGATGTGGACATCCCACAAAAGGGCCTCACTGAGACAGATGCCTGGTGTCAAAGCCATGGCTTCAGGCTCAGTGCCAAAAAGTGCATTGTCATCCCCTTTGGTAAAAACTCTGTACCCATAAACCACCACATAGGCGGTAGTCTACTTAATACCGAAAGTATGAACACAGAAAGTATGATAAGAGACTTAGGGACACAGGTGGACAGTAGTCTCTCCTTTGATAATCACATTGCCATAGTAGTCAGGCAATCCTTCTACATGGCACACCTCATCACAAAAAGTTTCTTATCCAGGCAAAAAGAAGTCATTGTTCCCCTCTACACGTCACTCAATAGACCCATTATAGAGTACAATGCCCCTTTTGGTATGTACCTCGCAAGACATCTACAACAACTGGAAAGGCCACAGAAATACCTCAAAAAGAGGATTACCAGCCTCAAACAGATGTCCTATGCAGACCGTCTCAAAACACTCCAGCTTTACTCTGTTGCATATCGCCTACTCAGATGCGATCTCTGCCTAACATACAAAGCTATGTCAAACCCAAAGCTGTTGGACATGCTCCACTTAAAGAAATCCCAGTCCCTCCGAGCTACACGCTCTAGGGACCTAAACCTTGTCACCACAATAAACAGAACATGCTGGAGGGATAGATTCCTGTTCCAGAGACTTCCCATACTCTGGAACAAACTACCTATCTATATCAAACAAAGCTCCTCATTAGCACTCTTCAAGAAAAATCTTGATGACTGGATGGGAAATAGGAAATTCACCCTGGGGATCACTTATGTGGCTCTGCTCGACAGGGGCACAGAAAAATAATTTTCTTGGGTGGTGAAAGCCAGGGTACCTTTGGCTAGGCTTATATAGGCCCTAGCACCAATAGCCTAGTACCTACCTATGAACCTATAAGCAACAACATCATAATATGACTTTGACATGCTTTGGAACAAGATTCCAATCTACATTAGGCAGAGCTCCTCAATAACACTCTTCAAGACAAACCTTGACGAGTGGATGACAAACAGAAAGTTTACCCCAGGGATCACTTCAGTGGTTCTGCTGGACAGAGGCACACAGAACTAATCTAAGGGGGTGGCAAAAGCCAACACACTCTGGCTAGGCTTATAAATGCCTTCGGGCAGATAGCCTAGTACCTACCTATGAACCTATGAACCTATGTCACAATTCATTCTCTTTCTCCTTCCACACTGAAAGGATTAAAAGCCATGCCATTAAGTATTCCATTGTTGACTATTGGAACCTGTGTCACTTGCGTGAACATCACACCTGGCAAAGCTCAATGCCATGTTTCACACCTTTACTGCTGTGTGATGTAAGTAGCATCAATGTGTCTGCCAAGGAATCCATATGCTTTCAATTTTGCAAATGTAGTTGGCAAGTCAAGTCTTTGCACACAGCCAATTATACATGAGATCTGAATTGGGTGCCAGTTCAGACATATTTTATTAGGCTGACTTTTGCAGACATGGCTAGTGAGAGAAAATGGTGCTTAATTAGAGCACAAAGATGGGTTATTGAGGAGTCCAGGATATTTATGGCACTCCTCATGAAGTGCTACAGCTCTAAACTGCTGCAGGGGGATTATATCAGGTCTGCATATAAAGCTGAACCTTGGAATAGCTTAGCCAAGGCTGTCTCCAGTGCAATTGGCATTCCATGCACTGTGGAACAATGTCATCACTAATATAGTGACCTTAAGAAGTGCAAGTAGGACCTCCTAAGCTGATGAGAGGCAGCACTTAGGACTGTAAACGCCCCTCAGATGTGTAAATATCCTGGCTAATAACCTTTCTATGATATGGCATTAAATATCTAGCCAGCCAATGCTTTTACTCATTATGCTTTAATATAAATTTATTTTCTGTTTGTTCTGTAAAGCTGCCGAGAAAATAGCTACAAACAATTAGGTGCACCAGGACAGATTAATTGGCTCATAGAACCACAAGGTAAGTATGACATGAGTCCAAATTCAATCCAGACATTTATTTTCATTCCCTGAATCACTAACATCTTGAGCAGGCATATTCAGCCTTGATCTCAAGCATGCATGCCTTCCCAGTAACTCTTCCTAATCACATTAGGCAATGAGAACACCAGATTAAATGTATGTGGGGTAAATACCTAGATGTAGCAATTACTTTTTGTTAGTGGATAACAATTTCTAAAATATTAATAACAGTAATATGTCAGGAACAATTCAAACATGGTAATTGCAATTATTACATTTGAATGCATATATCCTATCTCTCATAGGGAATTAAAGGCTGCTCTTTATTAAATTAATTGCAATGAAATTTACTTATTTTATGACAACATACCTTCCCATCATATATAGATGTGGCAAAGGAGTATAATAGTAAATTATCATAATTGTTTATGTACTGCCAAACAAAATTTATTGAAAAAATAAATTCATGTGATAATCCATGTATCAAAATATCTCTTTTTTGTATGCCTCCACTCTCTCTTTTTTATTTATTTATTTATTTTATTATTTATTTCCAGGTTGATGACCAGGGAGGTCCACTGGGCTCAGGGAGCCCATTTTCAGTGGAGGCTCTGGGAGAAAAGCTTCACGATACATAGTAAAGTTAAAGATACAACAAAGTATAGTAAAACGAGTTACAAAATACAATTACATTTCAAGTTAGAGACATAAATTGTACATTGGTTACATGGCATCTAAATCTAGAGGATGTCAGTAATGAGTTCATTACAAGAGAAGAGAGGAAAGGAGAAATAAACTATTTGCAATATGTGCATTGATAGAAATATCGAGCAATGCCAGTGGAGGTGATGATTTTTGTTACCCAGCAAGACCTGACTGGTGGTGGAATATATTGTGGATTGGGGCCTCAGTGCACATATTGGCAGGGTTGAAAAGGTCCTGCATCAGATTGCAAAGACAATGCCAAGTCTAACACTGACCCAGGGAGCTGCTAAAGGAGATAGTGATGACCATTCTGAGGGTGAGGACTGATGACAGCTGGATATGAATGCACCTCTGAAGTCCCCTATCTATCCCCAATCATGGTATCCCACAACCTTTTGCATCCTCAATATCTCTGTCTTGTATGTCCCCTATGTCCTGTATGTCTGTGCATGCTTCCTAACCTACTCTACCTCTCTGACTTTCTCCTTTGTAAGCATCTCCCACAACAAAAAATGTGCATCTGTCCCTCAAAAAATGTATCCCATTCATAGCTCTCCACTTCACATATGTCTCATTTATTTATTTATTTATTTATTTTACATTTGTTGACTGGGCTAGTCTAACAGGATATATGTCCATTTTCAGTAGAGGCCCGGTGAGATAAGCTCCGAGGAAACAAACAAAATCACATATACAAAAATTAATGTATACAATGAACATTGCAGATGCAGTACAGAGAATAATCAAAGACACTTGATTTAGTCTAATTAACCATGCAACATTATTCTGTTGTTGTCACCCATCATTGGTGTAGCGAATCTCCAAAGTCATGAAATTGTGTATCTAATTGTACATTTATGTAGTGAAGAAGTGGATAGCTGTGCTGCTCTCACACATCCCTCCTTTGCTTGTCAACCCTATTTCACCACTGTCCTATCCATCCCTTTTTCAAATACTTAATCTGGTCAAAAATAGATTGGCATGCAACACACATGGACAGAAATGGCCCATGGAAAAGCCTTCAGTTTATGTCCTCAACATTTGCATGTAGTTGGCATAGTGCAATGATGCTGAGTTATGGTGAATACTGTTTAATTTCTTATTGCAAAAGCGAATGATTTCAATTTAATCTGCAGTGGCCTGATTACTTTTGCACAAATGTGCTTAAATCTGCTGTGCTATGGGAATACAGAGTAAAGGCAGTCTAAAGGCAGTTCTCTTAAACAATTAATGTAACAGTTATTAGGCTGCTGGATGCAATAAGGTTGGAGTTCCTATTTGACATGTCGAGATTACCTTATTTGTAGATTGATATTTTTGCATAGTGTCATGGGTTTGATTACAATTGCAGGTCAATTTATTCATGACATTTCATATTCCTATCATATATTTAACTGCAGCATTTGTATTTCTCTCCATATGCAGCATTTAATTAACATACCATTTGAATAGTAGAGCAAGACATAATTTGCAAAAAACACTGCAGATCTAACAGAGAGACTTGTTAAGCCAACCTTATCCTGATTACATCTTCATGTTTGTAACACTCTCCTACCCCATACTTCTCCCTATAGCAAGCACTTTATTGTACAGTCAGAACATGACAGATTAATGACAATTTAGTAAAAAAGAGTTAAACACCATTCAGATGTTCCTACATGCCCCAAAAAACACATTGTTGTATTTCTCTCTGCATCTATGTCTCTCTGTCTTTCTGTTCACCCCTTCTGCTTCATTCAGCTGTCATTGTTATTCAATTGTGTTATTTAAATCTTGGGAAATATTAATTCCTTTGCGGTGTGATGAGTTAATGCTCACATGTATAGATAGTTTGACTAATTTCAAGGGTTCTAAGCTAACCATTAGCTAAGTGTTACTGACTGTTTTGAGTACATTATTTTATGTTTACCTGTTGGCTACATAATGTTATGAGCTCCCATTATCCTTCTTCTGTCATAAGTTACTTTGTCCCTGCCTCCATCTCACTCTGTCAGTGTATCCACTCCCTTTTGTATCATTATTCTTCATCCTCTGCATTTGTGCAATGTCTGACACTGGGAAACAAATGCAACTAAGATTAAATGGAAGTACACAACCTATGGCAGTAGCTTATTATTTTATTACTTTTGCCTGCATACTGTATTGTGCTACATGCCACTGTGGTTAGCTATGTTTATTCAGTTTAATGTACTTTTCAACAAGCTGAAGAGTCAGATGCACAGATTACAATGGGCAATAGGGTAATGAAGATGAATTCATATATTCACATTTGATTAAATCTGCTGTCAAATGTTAACTGTCAGAAGTATGACTTCCCTCATGATGTACTTTGATAATACTCCAGTATAAATGCTTTCCTTAGAATGCTCTTAATGTTCGAATCCAAATGGATGAAAAAATGTTTCAGACTGTTTTGTCTGACTCATGTGTCTGTAAATGTTGGCTACACATTTCCTTAACACATCATTTTCTGCTGCTATATTAATGCACCTGCTCCCACTTTTGAAGCCTGTCTTGTACAGATCTTTGCAGAAAAATTGGCAGAGAGCAACACAGAGTACTGCTAATTCCCATTCAAAGTTCAACACTTCAAGATATTATTATGCATGTGCTAATACTTTGCCATCAGGATTGCAATTCGGCTTGGCAGTACTGCACTCAAACTGTAAAATAAAAAAAGAAAATTAAATAATTATTGTTTTAGGTTGCACATTTGTATGTCTGTAGTAATTTTGCCAACAGATTATCTTGATTTCAGACTAATGTTAACTCAGTTATTTCAGTTGGTTAATATATGTCTGCTGTACAATGTTTACACTTGCAGCTGTGTCAAAAGTTTGGTTAATCTATTCTCACATAATCCATCACTGTCATTCTGCAGTCCACTGTCCTACACATGACTTGCACATTTGTCATTTTCAATGCACATTGTGCAAGTATGAGACAATAAAGGTGTGCAATCATCCCAGCATGAAGTGGCAGGAAAATTTGATTGTTAACCCATAGGTTCACAAATGCAAATGAAAATATCTGTAGCATCCCATACTTTGAAACATGTGAGTGTTTCTCACAGTAATGCAATGTACATGAAGGACAGTATCTAAATGTTATTACAGAAGTATGTAATTACATGGTGTAATCATAGTAATGTTACATTTTCTGTCCACACATATGCATTTGTTGTACAGCCTGTGATGCACAGCACCATTTGTTCCAAAAGTGGATTTTCAAGAAATACAAATGTGCTTTTTCATATTTTTAAAGTCACTCTCCTCCTGTGACACTTGTGAATAATACTATGCTCTGTACATGGTATAACTAGATAGCTAGGAGGTTTGGTGCCCGGCACATTAAACGTATGTGTGTAATGCTTAGTGCTGCATCCACTTCCCCTGTGGATAATGCATTTAAATTTGCACAAAGTTCCCTTATCCAATTTTTTACAGAAGCATCCTCTGTGAAACACAATGATGAGGTCAACCTGTGAAAAGGGCATGCTCTGAACATTAAGAGTCACATTTTTCCTGTGGTGCTTGCAACTAATACAGTACTCCCCAGGTTGTGTAACTAGATAGGCAAGAGGTTCAGTGTTCAACATAGGAAACTTGTATGTGTGTGCATGTAATGCTTAGTGCTGTATCCATTTCCTATGAGGAGAATACATTTAACTTTACACACAACTCCCTTATCCCACTTTTTACAGAAATATCCTCTCTGAAACACACTGATGTAATCTGGTCAAAACTGCACTCTCTACTCTCAAGAATCAGACTTTTCCTGTGGCAATTGCAAATAATGGCCAATATGGAAAATTGTGTGCGTATGTATGTTTGTAACACCTGGTGTTGTATCCCCTTCCTGTGAGGAAAATACATTGAACTTTGCACAAAGCTTTCTTATCTCACCTTTTACAGAAACATCTTCTCTGCAACATGCTGATGAGACAATCTGGTCAAAAATGTACTCTCTCTCTCTCCTTAAGAAACTGACTTCTGCTATGGAGCTTGTGACTAATATAGTGCTCTTGCAGATTGCGTGACTAGATAGATAAGAGTTTTAATGTTCAATGTGGGAAAATTGTGTTTACATATAACACTTAGCTCCCTTGTCCCACTTTTTACAAAAACATCCAATCTGAAACACACTGAGTCATTCTGAGAAAAGTGCACTCTTTCTGTCTCCCGCTATCTCCTTAAGAGTCAGCCTTTTCCTGTGGTGCTTATGACTAAAGCTGTGCTCTTTGGATTGTGTAATTAAAGAGGTAAGAGATTCTATCCATGACATTAGTAACTTGTCTGTGTAATGCTAGTCACTGTATCTACTTCCTGTATGAAGAATACAGTTAACTTTGCACACAGCTCCCTTATCCCACTTTTACAGGAACATCCTCTCTGAAACACATCGATGAGTCATCTTGACAAAACTGTTTTCTCTCTCTCTCTCTCTCTCTCTCTCTCCTTAAGATTCAGACTTCTCCTGTTGCACATATGATTAATATTGTGGTCTCTAGCTTGTGTAACTAAAGAGATAAGAGGTTCTATGCCCAGCATAGAAAACTTGTGCCAACATAGAAAACTTGTGCGTGTTTAACTCTTAGTGTTGTATCCACTTCCTCTACAGAGAATGCATTTGACGTTTCACACAGCTCCCTTATCCCACTTTTTAAAGAAACATCCTCTCCTCAACACATTGGGGAGGTCATCCTGACAAAAGTGCATTCTGGCCCTTACAAGTTATGCTTCTCTTGTGGTACTTAAAACTAGTATTGTGCACTATAGGTTGTATAACTAGATAGGGAGGAGGTTTGATCACAAATATTAGAAATTTAGCTGTGTCTGTGTAATGTTAGTTGCTCTATCCATTTCTTGTGTGAGGAATATATCTAACTTTGAACACATATCTCTTATCCCACTTTTTACAGAAACACCCTCTCTGCAATACATTGATAATGCTGTCCAGTCAAAAGTGCACTCCCTTCCCTTAAGAGTCAGTTTCCTCTGGCTCTTGTGACTAATTCTGCATTATCTAGATTAAGTAGATGTGTAGGAGGTTCAATGCTCAATGTGTGAAAATTGTGTGTGTGTGTGGGTGTGTGTGTGTGTGTGTATGTGTGTGTGTGTGTGTGTGTGTGTGTGTGTGTGTGTGTGTGTGTGTGTGTGTGTGCACAAAACTTGTTGCTGTATCCACTTTCTATGAGGAGAATACAATTAATTTGGCACACAGCTCCTTTAACCCACTTTTTACAGAAACATCCTCTCTGAAAACTCTGATGAGGTCATCCTGGCAGAAGTGTGCTTTCTCCCCTTAAGAGTCTAACTTTTCCTGTGGCACTTGCGACTAATATCATGTTCTCTAGAATGAGTAAATAGGCTGTATGCTGAAGGTTCAATATAGAGACGTTGTGTGTGTGTGTGTGTGTGTGTGTGTGTGTGTGTGTGTGTGTGTGTGTGTGTTTGTGCATGTGGATGGTGGTGTTTAGAGTCAGGTGAGCATGTCGTCCAACACAGTTGTGCTCAATCAACTTCTACACTGGATAAACATTTTGAACTGCTAGAGAAATCCACCATCCTTTTATCCCACCTTTCACAACCACATTTTGTCTGCAACACAGTGATAAGTTCAATAAACAGTAGTGAAGATATTTTGGCTGCTTGAAATGCGTACCCTGTATATACTAGAAGTGAAATAAAATATGTTGGTAGGGTAGCAATATGGCAGATAAATCCTAATAAACTGAAGGAATTAACCTTCCTATGCACTCTGGTGCCTCAATCTCAGTTATAAATCACCCTGCATATGTGGGCGTTAAAAATCAGTTACTTGATTTCTCTTGTTATTCAATTAAATAACAATTAATTCAAGGTGCTTAGTGATGTCAGCACCAAACATTAAGCTTTAATAGTGAAATAACAGAGCTTCATTTGAACATTTGTATCCCTTGTCAAGACAGTATATGCAGGCGGTGACAGTATGCCTCACTTAAACACTCGTGCTAGATATAAAACGATATACCCAGATAGTTTGCGTTCTCAGTATCAGTCAATGTACGCAAAAGGTAGTGTAAAACTAACTACCTATAACTGCCCATACCTTAGTTGAATCCAATGTGGTCAAAATTCACTCAGGTAGCTTGGTTCTCGTATGCGCTTCTATGGTGCGCTTCTGTAGACAAGCAAAAGAACAAGCGTGTAAAACAGGTATCCCTGCGGAATCTTTCTGTTCATTTAAATCAGTAAATCCAGTCTTTCGGTATGGATGCAGGCAAAACTGCGCTTCTGTAGATAAGCAAAAGGACAAGCATACAAAGTAGGTTTCCCTACAAAATCTTTCTGTTCATTTGAGTCAATAAATCCACTCTCTCGATGTAAGAGCAGCCAGAACTGCTCTCTTAAATACACGCAAATAGCAAAAATACTTCACTTAGCGAAAATACTTCACTTAGAAGCTATATCTTCATGAATAGAAGGATCGACCCAACATCAATGCAATATAGTGTAGAAAAGCTTTTATTTAACAAAACGGCAAGCGCTTTCACCCGAAGGCTTCATCAGGCCATTAAACATTACATATTCATTTAAAACTGCATCTTAAATACTTTTATAATTAATGACATCACTTCCCTCAATATCCTGTAATTACTATAATTACTAAAATACAGGTATCTTAAAGGTACATCATGATATCTATATAATGCAGCTCTGAAGAATAATATATAAAATAGTATGTGTGTAAAAACCATGTTAATATTACAAATAGCACCATGAATACTTATTATAACTAATACATAAAAAATAAATATGATGCTCTACAAGGCGTTATATAATAAATTAGATGCTGTAATAAATGTGTGTGTACTAGAATATAAAATAAATTAGAATAAAATAAAGTAAATTAATGAAAACAAAATTCAAATGATGTCTAAGGTATATGCACATGCTAAAATGTAAAAACAAATGCATGAGTGCATATCTAGGGAATGTATGTACAATTTAAAAATATAACAAAATATACACTGATGTGTATATGTAAAACGTATATATGCATAAATATATATATCCAAGTAATATTTGTATAAATAAATCATATATATGAAAGGTATATCTATATATGGATATATAAAAGGTACAAATAAAGTAAAACATGTATACTATGAATAATAATGCTAATAATATCTGTTTGTGTATATCTGAATAATGTATGTTTGGTATAATAAAATGAAATACATGTTAGAACGTGTAAGAAAAATGTATGTATATGTAATATATAAATAGTATAATAAGATACATATTAAAGTGTATATGAAAAATGCATGTGTATGTAGGTGTATAAAAAGTACATATAAGAAGAACCAAATGTACTATGGATAGTAAAACCAAATATGCCCATGCTATATCATAGTAGAGGCATAGCATAAATCCACACACACATACATTTATACTTAAATATATATACACGCATATACTATGCATGCACTACCTCCTATGCATGCATGCACGTACTAAGACATCAAATAAACACTTAAAAACATATATATTTCCATATAGGTGAGCATATTCATATGCATTCCATCAAATATGCAGGCTAAGTGCATGTAATTGCTAGGAATATCATAATCCATAATATATGGAAATATCTAAACAACAAATAATAATCCTTATGATAATATAAATAAACTCTCTATAGATATTAAGAATGTCATCAAATGATAATTTCTACATATATATAAAAATGAATATCTACATATATATAAAAATTAATCAAATGTCCATAATTATTAAAACTCACATTATCATATAATTTATATTCTAACTCAACTATCTAACATTGCATATACAAGAGAAAAAAACACTAAAAAACAACATCTATAATTGCATGAGTACTACTTAAAAAACAGTAGTTATTAATATTATATGGTCATTTAGTCATATACATGATTTAAAACAGTATTATGATTAGTAATATCAATTTATTGTTAATTATATTACTACCATTTGTTAATTTTTGTTAACTTTTAACTTCCTGGCTTTAAGCATGGGTTTGATAGGAATTCTATCATTAAGCCCTGGTTCTAAGTGTGCTCTCAAACGAATAATCCAATTGCTTTCATGTTGTTCAGTAGTGTTACGTATGCGCCCTCTTCTAATAGTGGGAACATTAACTTGCATGACCATAAAACTGAAGTTATGTTGTTTGGTAGTATTCATTACATGTTTAGATAGTGCATTTTTATCGGATCCTATTCTGATATTATAATAATGTTCTCTGACCCTCTCTCTCAATCGCCTGTCTGTTTTGCCCACATAAAAAGCTGAGCATAGCTGGCATGTTCATAGGTTCATAGGTTTATACTAGGCTATCTGCCCTAAGGCATTTATAAGCCTAGCCCAAATTATTGTGGCTTACGCCACCCCTTATATGAAAAAATACTGTGCCCATTAGTTTGTTGTGCCTCTGTCCAGCAGTGACCCAGAGATGATTCCCGGGGTAAACCTACGATCTCCCATCCACAGGTCTAGATTTCTCTTGAACAGAGTCAGCGAGGTGCTCTGCCTCACATGGACCGGGATTTTATTCCACAGCATAGGGAGTCTCTGAGTGATAAATCTATCCCTCCAGCACGCCCTATTTATATCCGTGCTAAGGTTTAAGTCGCTTGCTCTAGTGGTTTTGGTGGATTTGGATTTTTGAGGTGGAGCATGTCCATTAATTCCGGGTTGGACATGGCCTTGTATGTCAGGCACATGTCACCTCTGAGCAGACGGTATGCGACTGAATAGAGCTGGAGTTTCTTCAATCTGGCAGCATATGACAGATTTTGGAGTCCCTTTATCCTTTTGGTGAGGAACTTTTGGGGTCTCTCCAATTGCTGCAGATGTCGGGTGAGATACATCCCGAATGGGGCATTGTACTCGATCATTGGTCTGATAAGTGAAGAGTACAGGGGAACAATGACCTCACTAGATCTGGATGTGAATCCCTTCATGATCAGGTGGGCAATGTAGAAGGTCTTTCTAACCACTTTAGCAATGTGAGTGTCAAAAGAAAGGCCACTGTCAACCTGGGTCCCCAGGTCCCTGATAACCTCTTCTGTGCTTAGTGGATTGCCACCTATATGGTAGCTTGGGGTTACCTTGTTTTTCCCTAAGGGTATGACTATACATTTTTTGGCGTTTAACTTCAGGCCATGGCTCTGGCACCAGCTATCTGTTTCCGCGAGTCCCTTCTGAAGGATATCAGTGTCCGATGCACTTTCCACTATGGCGCCCAGTTTGCAGTCATCTGCAAACTTTGTCAGCCAAAGTCCTCCCATGTTGGCCTGTACTTCTGAGAAGTAGATGCCAAACAATAGGGGGCAAGGACCGAGCCCTGTGGGACACCACTTGTGACCGGCTTGGAGTCTGACACAGCGCCAGCAACTCTAACCCTGTGGGTTCTGTCCTTAAGCCAGTTTGCAACCCATCTTGTGACATATGGGTTTACATTTAAGCTGGTAAGTTTTTCTACAATACCCGAGTGGGGTATTGTGTCGAAAGCCTTTGCAAGGTCAAGGTAGGCTGTATGGACTGCCTTTCCTCATCAATGGCCTTGGTGACTATTTCAAGAAGTCGACCAAGTTCAAAAGGCATGATCTTCCCTTGACAAAGCCAAACTGGGTCGGGTCCAATGTCTGCAAGTCCCCTATATCTTTGTTTATGAGCTCCATTATGATCCTCTCCATAGCTTTGCAGACTAGACTTGTTGCTTATGGGGCGGTAATTACCAGGGTCCGTGAGGCGCCACCTTTGTGGAGTGGGACCACAGTTGCCGTCACGCCACTCCTTGGGCACGTATCCTGTGGTAAGGCTGAGATTAAACAGCTGCCTTATGTGCGGGTTTAATTCCTCATTTAGCTCGTGTAGCACACAGCCGGGGACACCATCCGGTCCCATTGATGCTGTGTTTTTAGCTTTAGAGAGAGCAGCTTTCACCTGCGCATTTGAGATGTCCGGGAGGCTACACTCGGCTGGGATAGTTATCTCTCCTTTAGGGGAGAGGGGTGAAGTTTGCACTGAACCTGTCTGCCAGTATGTTGGCAATGTCTGTGGGTTCAGTGATTTTTGTATCATTTTGGACTAATTCTGAGCATATCTGTGAGTTTCCACCCAGGTTCCTAACATAGCTGAAAAAGGCCTTATGATTGTCCTTTGAATCCATGGCAATTTTTCTCTCAAAATTGGCCTTAGTTGATTTTATGAGTGCTCATATTTTTTACTAATAATGATCAGGGTGACTTCCCTTTTATGGATTTTGTTCTATCATGTAATAGCTTTCTCCTCTTATTGTAAAGTTTGTTAATGGCTGGGGTCCACCAGACTGGACGTTTGCCCTTTGTGGAAAGAGTCTTGGTTTTATTTGGGATTGCCTGATCCATGCAGTCCTGGAGGTGTTCATAGAAGGCATTTGTAAGGGCTTCCGCAGCTTGGGTTGTGGTTTCCTCTGACTCAGGGGCCTTGAAGGATACCACACCAGTCTTGAGTAGTGTGAAGTTTGCTTTAGAGAAGTTCTTCACTATGGTCTTTTTTGTTTGGGGTGGGGGCGGGATGTGGATTTCCAGTGAGATTAGTTTATGATCAGATCTCACCAATGAGGTTGTTGCCAAGTATACTATATGTGTGGTTTCACAGTTGGCGTTGCAATGGAATTTAAATGTGCGTTGTGTAATAGGATGTATAAAATTAGCTGATTGATTTATGGTGTAACAAAAGTTACACTTACCACATGGTCTAGTCCTAGCATCTAAATCACCATTTGATGGAATGGGATCAACTCTATTAGGGCCACATAACATCCTATACAAATTCAATTTATTCTTATAAGTAAACTTAGGTGCACTCCTTACTATTCCTGAAATTACTGGATCAACTTGTAGTAGATCCCAGTATTTCGTATAGGCTTTTTTGATATTATTAACATCCTGTGTGTAGTAAATAGTTGCTGTAGGCCTACTATCCTGTGCATAATTATTACTTGCTTCAATAAGTGACTTATTACTCATGCTTTGGTCAGCAAAATATGGGTATGCCCGTCCTTCTCTTAATGTTTCCATATCAGTTAGACCTTCATCTATTTCTTGTAATTTATATGATCTAGCTGTAAACTGTTGTTTTAATTCCTCTATTCCTTGTTTATATCCTTCCTGTGTAGAATTTAACCTTGATAAATGCATGGCTTGCCCTTTAACCACGTTTTTAAAAACATGGCCAGGATGCATGCTTGACCTGTGCAAGTATGAGCTTCTGTAGCAGGTTTTCCTATAAACTCCTGTATTAATATAACCATTTAATATCTTCTCTATGTATACATCCAGATACGGTACGAGATCCTGTGATGCTACCATCGTAAACTTTAAATATGCAGTGAGTTGGATTCAACTAAGGTATGGGCAGTTATAGGTAGTTAGTTTTACACTACCTTTTGCGTACATTGACTGATACTGATAACGCAAACTATCTGGGTATATCGTTTTATATCTAGCACGAGTGTTTAAGTGAGGCATACTGTCACCGCCTGCATATACTGTCTTGACAAGGGATACAAATGTTCAAATGAAGCTCTGTTATTTCACTATTAAAGCTTAATGTTTGGTGCTGACATCGCTAAGCACCTTGAATTAATTGTTATTTAATTGAATAACAAGAGAAATCAAGTAACTGATTTTTAACGCCCACATATGCAGGGTGATTTATAACTGAGATTGAGGCACCAGAGTGCATAGGAAGGTTAATTCCTTCAGTTTATTAGGATTTATCTGCCATATTGCTACCCTACCAACATATTTTATTTCACAGTGATAAGTTCATTCTTTCTAAAGTGTGCTCTTGCACTTTCAATGTCTGACTTCTCCTGTGGTGCTTGTGTTTCTTACTCTATTCTCTAGAATGTGTAAATAGATAGGTAGGAGGTTTGAATACAGTAGTGATTAACTTCTACAAATGTGTGTTTGTGAGACTGTAAATGAATTCAGGATTGGTTTACACATATTTGCAGTGGCAACTTTTACAATCCCAGATGGCTGTAAAAGTCATTTTAGCAGACACATCTCCTTGGCAATGCACAGCTGTCATCCCTTCACAGATGCTGTATACCCTACTTGTATTCACTATTCCCCTATGGTGTTGGCTGCTGCTAATGTGCTGAATATATCATGTAACTAGATAAGTAGGTGGTTCAAGTCCATCCCTGCTTAAATAGTGTAACTGTGATTACTGTCATATACTACTGACCACCTCATAACCACCTTTATGTACACTTCCACTTATGAGATGGATTTACAGTGGCACAATGTTAGACCAGCAAATTCTAGCATCCCCATGGAAAATAAATTTTTGGCCATACAATGATGCCATAATGCTACCATAACTGCAGTATCTCACAGCTGTAGAGCAAATTATTCTGTGTGCCTGACTTTGGTGCTGTGCTTTGTATATTTTGCAGCTGCATATGTAGGATATTTGAGGCCAGATGTAAGTGTGTCTTTCACCCTCATATTGTGTAGACTTCTCTTCAAATGCATATATGATGTGTAGCTGTGCAGTGTTAGTGTGCTCTTTGACCACTTTTTAGCATAAACATCCAGATAATTAACAGTGGTGATATCATGCATTCAGCTGTGCATTGTCACAGTTGTACTATAACATTGTTTGTGGCACTTGCGATTCAAGCACTAATCTGCAGCTTGTGATCTTAAGTAGCTAGTTCAAATCCAGCCATTACTGCTCAGACTACATTGTGTCAGTCTTATTGCGACTGTACTTGTTGCTAACACTGTTGTCTAACACATGGGATGTATACACCTGTAGATGTTGATTCCTCTTACAAATAGTTATAATTTCTGCATAGCAATTCTTTTATTCAGAGTAATGATGACATGTGATTACATTTTCCTTACATAACATATGTAGTAAGTGTTATTCTCTGTCACAAGGGAATGAGACAACATTCTGCATGTCATTGCTTTTGCACAACAATTATAGGCATCACATCTCTTTCACCAATCACATGGTGTAAGGCTTTGACATAGTGACATATCTCACAATTGTAGTGACATTTCTACCATGGCACATTCATTCTCTACAATATGTATTTTCTGTAATCAGTGCTCATGTGTTAAACATCTATATTGAGGGACTTTCAATTTTGAACACTTGAGCAACATCCACATTCTGTAACTGTTAGCATTGTGTGGCCTTATACTGTAATGCATGAATGGCATCCACCACAGTTATAATGTGTCCATTTACAATGGAAGAGGCCTCCACCATCCCTTTTATCCCAAAGAGATTGTTTATGACACATACATATGATGTAATAAGTTAGCATAGGTGTAGTGTCTGTAGTTCATCCACATGTCATTAGTCAGTAGAGTTGCATCGCTTGCTATTCAGTTCCTGAAAGGACAACACTATATGAGTGTAATGACATTACACAAACACCATTTTAGCTAGTTATTCTTTTCCATTTTTATGACATCATTACAGGTTGTGATTGTATGGCAGTAAAGTGGTTATTCAGGGCATGTCATGCTGTGAGTGCTCCTGTTTAACGTGCATTGATTACTGTCATATATATTATATCTACTCAGATAGACTGTGGTTCAATTCTACTTCACAAAGGAAACAGTTCCTTGTCAAAGAAGCAATGATATTATACTGCTTACTGTTGTGGGGACAGAAACACGTGCAGCACCTTTTCAGCATTCTGACTAAATGCAGTTGTTCATATTATATTTGTAACTCCTTTCATACTGCAAATATTGATTTCAGATATTTGTGACAGCCTCCATTGATATCTGCTGTGGATTGAATCTGGTAACATCTGTCTGTCAGATAACTGCATCAGACAGCAGTGGCTTACACACATACAATAGTTATGGCACAGAGGGCTGTCTTTTTCAGGCCTTGTCTTACAAGGTAGAGCATCCATACCCCTATGGTAAGAACGTGCTGTAAGCCCTACAAGGGTGTTCTTCGTGACATAACCAATATGTATATTTCTGTAGTATACATGATTGGTTTGCATTGTTCTGATATCTGTCCTAGCACGTATTCGAAAATGACATGGCTCAAATATTTATTATGTCATTCATTGCTCACAGGCATTACCTATTTTTAAAATAATTACACTCTGTATTACATGTCTTTGTTCAGACATTTCCTTATAACTGAAATTGTTTTTGTCACAGTATACAGCAAAATGGCAGATGAGGGCTTCCATAAATATACCTTCCTATATGGCATGCTGCCAGACTATCAGAAACAGTGATTGATCCTCTGTTATGACACTTCTGTGTTAGTGCTGTTGAATTGCTGTTATGTTACTGTTCCCTATAAGTCCATGTGAGCATACCCAGTATAATAATGTCTGGGATGTTTTCAAATTACCAATGGAAAACTTGAAATCACAAAATGTCATCTGATCTGTGTTGTCATTTGTCACTTATGTATGTTGTGTGTTATAATATTACCATTTAGCATGTACATTACAATATAACACTTGCATGACTGTTATCAATTTTTAGGTGATAAAACCCTTTCTATATGCGTGGTAATAACAGTTATTTGCAAAACCATGTCCCTTTCTGATGTGTATGACATGATAGCTGTAAGGTTTATTTGTTCTTGTGCATACATACAGAGGTGGAAAATGCAGCAGTGGTGTCAGCTTGCATACATAAATTAGCGATATATACATCTTGTATGCAATAAATGCAGTCCATGCATTCATCCCATAATGTATCTTCTGTCCTTGCTAACTGTTATCTCAACTCAGCATTTTATTAACATGTATATTACATTTTAACTCCTCTTTGTTACATTGAAGCTTTATAACTCTATCACATCCTTCAGCACATTCACCTGCAGTTGCATGAGTACACTTTCCCCATTTCCCCTTATTATTTAATTATGCAGGGTAAACCATTATTATTTGCGTACAATTCCCCCACTACACTCCCCCCCTTCAGAATTCTTTCACTGTACTTGCCCTTAATATTTCAGGGCTACAGCATGTGCTCAGGTTTGCTCAGGTTTGAATAGAGACAAACTGTTTTCTTTGCAGTTTGTGTTCATGCTTGCAAGCGCCTTTCCATGGCTGTAAACGCTATTACTGGCCACAAAAAGGTGCTTCCAAATGTGTAGGTTCAATGAGCAGTGTGCATATTCAATTACCGCTGCTGCTCATGATACTAACATGCTTAAATTCTGCAGGCTTAGTGTGAAATGTAGATGGTTGTTAATGAATCACGGAGTATGTCTGTTTATTCTATTTGGATGCTTAATAACACTTATTGGGAGACGTTGTAAGTTTTGTGGAAAGTATGTACTTTGAGAAGCATGGCAGTTGCTTTAAGATTCCTAATGAGTGTTATAAGGGCTAAGAGAGAATGTCTCAATGGAAAAATACTTATCCTTTGAGACTGCAATTGAATTTTGAATTATTTGTGGAGGTGGCTGTCATGATCTGTTATATTTGTTGAATTATCAGTCACAGTTTACAGTTTTGGTATTAATTACAATATATATTTTTTATTTTACCTTCTTTGCTATTTTGGGTTACTTTTTTAAGAAAGTTAGTAGTAAGCTTTCCCGTTTTCTTTGATTATTTATCTTTATACTGCAGTGCCTGCAGCTTTCAAGAATGCCAAAACTCTTACCTGAACACTTGTTAATGTAGCATGTTCTAAATGTATCTCCTTGAAGCATTTTTAGCATTGACTTATGGTCTGTTCTATTACATTTTAGTGTTGTATCATTTTCTTAAATTCTCATTGCTCATTAGGGTTTCTAAATAGATGAATTGTGAAAAAAATATTTATTTGCAACTGGATATTTCCAGAGTATTTCATGTCTGGTGTACGCTTTCCCATGGTGCTGTCTTTCTCAAAGCAAGTTGCTCACTCTGAGTTGTTCTCTTACATTACATGTTTAAAGCAAAACAGGTAAATAGCTCAATATTTTTGTATGTATGCTATATTCCAAGTTTATTATCTATTAATTTCTTAATCCATTATTTTGGTTTGTGGACATGCAAATGTCACCATACAACCTATTACTTATAAACAGAATCACACAACATATATATTTGTTTAAAGAGCTTAGCTACACTTCTGATACATTATCTGTAGTAAATATTTACTGCGATTTAAATGTGTAAAATTTCTTTTTTTTTTTTTTTTTTTTTTTGCAGATTTGATTTAGGTTTCTTGTCTCATTTATGCATTTTTCCATTATTTATTGCTATACCCGGGCCTCTTCATCAACCCTAAAACCACGAACTTTCAAAATATCGAACCTCTACATAACCGATTTCTTTCCCTTGGAAAGAAATCGCTTTCCCTGCAAACACCAACAAATAACCACAAACACTACAAAGTGTGGGGGGGGGGGTTGTGCCCCCCATACCCCCCTAATTAAATATACCAACTCCGAGATCACACTACATCGGGGAAAATGGCATACTGACAAGGATGGCCAACCAATTTCTTTCCATGTGGACATTCAATGTTTTCAAGTTCAATGAAGAGGCATTTGATAGAACCCCTCCTCGAGGAAATAATAGGAACCCACTATACCCTATCCAATTTTAAATCATTAGTTTTGTGAATTCTAACACTGGCTAGACTGAAGTTGTAGGCTTCTATATCTGTTTTTTTAATTAAATACATTTGCTATTTATTTTCTCCCCTTTTGCTAAATGGTTGCATTCTGTTCCTTTTTTAATTTTGTACTCATGTCATGTCATCATTGTACTGCTGCTCCTGTACTATTTTGACTTTCCTAGGAATGACAGTTAATTAAAGAATAAAACAAGTCAGGACATGTGCTATTGTGAAAGGTTTACCTTTATAAACGTGATTTGCAGAAGGGCAAACTGCACATACCCGAAAGGCAGTGTGCAGGATATACAAACGTCAAACGTAAAAAAGTGCGAATGTGCAATGAGCGAATGGACATTCAGGGGTGGATTGCACTATAGTGGGGATCAGGAAATGGTTCCTTTCCCCACTGTAGTGCGATCTTGTAGTTAGAATAATAAAGTAGGGGGTGTGGGAGGTGCAGGTGAGCTTGCCCCCCTGCTTTACACTTAGTTTTTTTTATTCGACTTTCATGTTTGAAAAACAGTGAATCTGCTGTTCTATTTGCTGTTTTTCGAAATGTAGGTGTGTCGACATTGTTAGTTTCATGGATTAGAGTCGCTCATATGAGCACTCGCCCTTCTGCAAATCGCGGTTATAAAGGTAAACCATTGTGAAATAATATCACTTGCAGAGTGGATAAAAATATGAGACAGAGCCAAATATTTGAAAGGTTAATTACAAATGTACAATGACAACAGCCTTGAAAACCAGAATCTTGATAAAACAGATGTCATATCTGACAAAAATCAGCAACTTTTAAAAAATATCACAATTGTGAATTGATTTTAAGGAAGAAAGTAGCAGGAAATATAGCACCTATAGGCAATTTCAAATATTAAACCTTGACCAGGTAATATTATTTAAGGGGGGAAGGGGAGTCATACATATTCAAGATGGGAAAGGTGTGATTGTGCCCCCCACCGAAGTATTGCTTCATTTTTTTTCACTCCATCATTGCATAACCTTGAAGTTGAATGCAGAATCATATTCCTATCAATTTTAGTACTGCCCTTTCCTCCAAAGTTATTCAACTTTGGACTGAGAATTATTAAATAGGTGGAGTGGGATGGGGGACTTGCAAAAATGTATAAAGACTGACGGTATGTTTTCTCTATGGATAGAATACTGACAACAGATCAAATTCAGTCTCTGGATTCTTCATTAAAGTTTTGACATTTTAGCAGGTTGTATGGGTCAGAGGAATAAAGTCAAGACAATGGCATTAAGTTCAGCTAGTGAGAGCAAGCACTAAAAGAATCAGCTAAAAGGATAAGCGTGAGAGAAAACAGCTTAGCCGTGATGAAGGATGGAGGCAGTTTGGTCCACCTGAAGTGCTACCACTTTCAACAGGGTGAGAGGTAACAACAAGGCAGGGGACAAGGTGAGATTGTGCTCTTAGCATGCCAGTCAGTGTTCTGTGGTGGTAGAGTTGAAGACTGCAGCATATGTGGGTACACAAACGTCCCATTAGGCTAACAGTAAAGGTTTTGTTTTACCAATGCGTTCAGCAGCTGCTTTGGGGGGGGGTGGGGGAATAAAACTGCTAGCAGAAAAATAATTCTACTGGATAGCAGATTGATCCCTAGCCATTATCTTCCTTTTGTCCCCACTGATATCAGTGTTAAAAACAAGAGGATAATCGGGTCAAATGGCATAGGCAAGGATGATGATATTTGGAGGAAATTACATGAAAACACAAAGTAAAAATTTGAAAATGAGGACCATGTATCTTGGTCCTTTGTAGAGGGTTTGGCATAAAGTGTAAGGACTTCACCTCATAAACACAATAAAAAGGGTTGAATTCTGACCCCAGATTATTGGCTAGGCTTAAAATGCGCCTTCAGGGCAGTTAGCCTAGCATGAACCCATTCCATCACACTGATGGATGACTGTCATAACACAGCACAGAGAAATATGGGCTGCTCTGTATTTTTTTATGCAAGTGCCCAGTTTGAGAAGTAATATTGGTGTCTTACCTACTTTGTCTAAACATACTGGAATTATTTAAATATATCCGTACTGTGTTTCCTTCCCAGTAATAAGTTAAACGTCTTCAATTTCTGTACCTGTTATGTAATTTATTTATTTATTTCTGTTGTGGAAAATGTCTTGAAAATCATTTACACTTAGGTTGTTTTTTTTTTAAAAATTTGGATGGCAGCATTGTACATTTAGTTTTTAATGAGGCTTACAACTTCTTCATGCATACCCCTTGACTCTGACAAACTCATTTAACTAAACTAGGCTAAAAGGTAATTCAAAAGAAAAAAAAAAAAACAGTTGTATGTTTTGGGGATTATAGAAAGTTCAAAACCCAGCAATTAAAATTTAATTTCTATGATTTATCATTTTTCAACAGTTATTTTGTTTTTATCCCAGACTATTCTAATTAGGACTTTTAGTATTGTATAATTAAGCAATAACCCACACCTGGGTGTGGGTAATGCTGGATTTACCCACAGTAGGTGGGTTTGGTCACAAAGGCGAAGCCCGAGTGGCCAAACAAAAACAACCATGGGTAAATCCAGCATTACCCACACCCAGAAGTGGGTTATTGCTTTTATACAATGACATTATTTAAGAAAAAAATATTTTTCTTAAATAATGGCATTGTATAATTCCTCCATGCTGCCCTTCCGCAGCTGTCCAGTATTCTGTGGCAGTTCTGATATACTGCGCATACGTATGGTTACTCAGTACATCAGAACTGTTTGTGGAAGCAACAGAGAAAGGAAGATCTCTGTTGCTTTTAAAAACGTGTCTCGCTATGTTAAATGAGTTTAACATAGCGAGACAGCTTTAAAAAAAGCAATGGAGAAAGGAAGATCTCCGTTGCTTTTAAAAACATGTCTCGCTATGTTAAATGAGTTTAACATGGAGAGACAGCTTTAAAAAAAGCAATGGAGAAAGGAAGATCTCCGTTGCTTTTAAAAACGTGTCTCGCTATGTTAAATGAGTTTAACATGGAGAGACAGCTTTAAAAAAAGCAATGGAGAAAGGAAGATCTCCGTTGCTTTTTTTTTTAAGATATCTCGCTATGTTAAACTCATTTAACATAGCGAGATAACAGCAACGGAGCTCTTCCGTTCTCATTTGCTGTCCAACAACAACAAAAAAAAAGACTTATACTAATAGAAAAAGTACGGGCGACCGGACCTTTTTCCATTAGTATAAGTCTGATTTACAATGTGCACTCTGACCAATCAGCGTGCACGTTTTGGAATATTAATGGGGGGGGGGTCGTTGTATAATTATATAATACATAATATAATATATAATACATTTTATAACTGTATGCATTTAGTTCAGAATATGCCTGTACTTGTTGAGAGCTGGTTAGGATGCTGCATTTTCTCTACAAAATATTTTCATAATTTGAAATTAGTTTATAGTCTGGGAACATAAAAACTCGTTACAGCTTTGACTCATAAAAACTGTAACCTTCAAAATGTCCTCTTTTACCAATACTGATGTATCACCAGGGCTGTCTTATTTAAGTACAGGAAACTGTAGTAAAAACATTCAATCTCTTCTTGGTTGAGTGGCAAAACATTGAATGACGTGATTTGATGAGGTGATATTTTGATAAAATGCCATAAATCACTATATTTTATATTCCCTGGTAAAGGAATAAAATTCCTCCTTGGGTGCCCCCAGTTTATTGCATATAATCTTTATAATAAATGCTTCATCTGTTACTGCCTGTTTTATGTTCCATACATTATTGTAAACATTCATATTCTGTCATGATATACTCATGATTTTAATGAGTAACACTGCATGTTACGTATATTATCTATATTTTATTATCACTGAAAGGCTACATGTGCCCACTGGGATCAGCTCAGCTGAATTTATGCAACTACATGAGTAAAAGTAAGCTTTCTTAACTGTTATTGAGCAATTTGGTCATCTTCCACAGTGTAGATTAAAGAAGTGTTGTCTTTAACATGGCTATAATACATATATGTATGTTCATACAAAGTTATATTTCATTTACTATGTCTCAATTTTTTGCAGTATCTTTTTAGTCCTTAAATAAAACAAAGATGTTTTAGTATACATTTGATAATTTCACTAAATAACTTACTTAAATGTTGTGACAAATTTTCTTACCCCATGTCATGTAATTGTATCATTTCTTCTTTCTGTCTCTGTCAACTTCTCACCAATTTTGAGGGCCATATGAATAATGCGAATATTTGTCATTACATTTGCAGATTCAAAATGTGTACATGACATGTATGCAGACCATCCAGGACATCATTTTCCTTTAAATCTTTCAGTTACATCTGTAAGTGGAACATGCTTTTTTAAACTTATTGCACTGATGGGTCATGTGATTCGATTGTCCATAACAGCTGTTCAGACTGAAGCAGAGGATTGCATATCGGATTCTTTAATAATTTATGATGCACTCATGCCAATCAGAAGTAAAATATTATACAAGTAAGTACTGCTGTTGATTTTTGTTATATATATTGCATGGGAAAAGTTAAAGCTTATATGTAGTAGTTAATTATCTTGGAAGTAAAACGTATGCATGCTGTAATTCATTCTTCTGTATAACTTTCAGACTCTTGTAAAACTAATGATCAGTAATAAATGGTTTACCATTTTCAGATCATTCAAAAATGGATGACAAACATTACAGTGGTAGCTTATATTAATTAAATTCATAACAACATTTTGATAGCTAAATTGAAAAATACGCTGTTCAACAGCTTTAATTAAAAATTGCATTCACAGCTTCATAAGAAAACAAAACTTAACTAAAACATCAAAAGAGATTGCTCAAAACTTGCATATTTATTCCCAAAAAATAGTTTAAAATTCTACAAAATACTTCTTATAAGATTAATTAAACAAAAGTGTTTTTAAGACGTTGCAACTTCTCATCAACTTCTTTGTCATCATCATCTTCTTTTGGCTGTTCCCATTAGGGATCACCATAGCGGATCATCCGTTTCCATTTCTTCCTGTCCTCTGCATCTTGCTCTGTCACACCAACCACCTGCATGTCCTCTCTCACCACATCCATAAACCTTATCTTAGGCCTTCCTCTTTTCCTGTTACCTGGTAGCTTCATCCTTAGCATCTTTTTCCCAATATACTCAGCATCCCTCCTCAGCACATGTCCAAACCAACATAATCTTGCTTCTCTGGCTTTGTCTCCAAACCTTCCAACCTGGACTGACCCTCTAATATACGTATTCCTATACCTGTCCACCCTTGTCACACCCAGTGCAAATCTTAACATCTTTAAATCTGCCACATCCAGCTCTAACTCCTGCCTTTTTGTCAATGCCACTGTCTCCAACCCATATAACATAGCTGGTCTTACTAGCCTCTTGTAGACCTTCCCTTTCACTCTTACTGGTACTCGTCTGTTACAAATCACTCCCGACACTCTTCTTCTCCCTGCCTGTACTCTCTTCTTCACCTCTCTTCCACACTCACCATTACTCTGAACTATTGATCCCAAGTATATAAACTCATCCACCTTCGCCATCTCTACTCCCTGCAACCTTACAATTCCTCTATCCTCCCTCTCATTCACACACATATATTCTGTCTTAGTCCTGCTGACCTTCACTGCTCTTCTCTCTAGAGCATATCTCCATCTCTCCAGCGTCTCCTCCACCTGTTCCCTACTCTTACTACAGATCACAATGTCTGCAAACATCATAGTCCACAGGGACTCCTGTCTGATCTCGTCTGTCAACCTGTCCATCACCATTTCAAATAAGAAAGGGCTCACAGCTGATCCTTGATGTAATCTCACCACCACCTTAAACACATCCATCACTCCCACCGCAGACCTCATGGCTGTCACACTACCCTCGTACATATCCTGTACTACTCTTACATACTTCTCTGACACTCCCGACTTCCTCATACAATACCACAACTCCTCTCTAGGCACCCTGTCATATGCTTTCTCTAAGTCTACAAAAACACAATGTAGCTCCTTCTGACCTTCTCTGTACTTCCCCATCAAAACTCTCAGAGCAAACATCGCATCTGTAGTGCTCTTTCCCGGCATGAAACCATACTGCTGATCACTAATCATCACATCCCTTCTTAACCTAGCTTCCACTACTCTTTCCCATAATGTCATGCTGTGACTGATCAATTTAATCCCTCTGTAGATACTACAGCTCTGCACATCACCCTTATTCTTAAAAATTGGTACCAAAACACTTTTTCTCTATTTTGCAGGCATCCTTTCACTTTCCAAAATTTCATTAAACAATCTGGTTAAAAACTCCACTGTCATTTCACCTAAACACCTTCATGCTTCCACAGGTATGTCATCTGGCCCAACAGCCTTTTCATTCTTCATCCTCTTCATAGCTATTCTTACTTCCTCCTTGCTAATCCATTGCACTTCATGATTCACTATCTCCACATCATCCAACCTTCTCTCCCTCTCATTCATCAACCCCTCAAAGTACTCTTTCCATCTGCTCAACACACTCTCCTCGCTTGTAAGTATGTTTCCCTCATTATCATTTATCACCTTTACCTGCTGCACATCTTTCCTAGCTCCGTCCCTCTGTCTAGCCAATCGGTACAGGTCCTTTTCTCCCTCCTTAGTGTCCAGCCTTTCATACAACTCTTCATATGCCTTATCCTTAGCCTTTGCCACCCCTCTCTTTGCCATGCACCTCATCTCCTTATACTCCTGTCTACTTTCTTCATCTCTCTGACAATCCCACTTCTTCTTTGCCAACCTCTTTCTTGGTATACTCTCCTGTACGTCCTCATTCCACCACCATGTCTCCTTGTCATCCTTCCTCTGTCCATATGTGATACCAAGCACCTTTCTAGCTGTCTCCCTTACTAGCTCTGCTGTAGTTACCCAGCTATTTGGTAACTCTTCACTGCCACCCAGTGCCTGTCTTAACTCTTCCCTGAACTCCACCTCACAATTACCCTTTTTCATTTTCCACCATTTGATCCTTGGTGCTGCCCTCACACTCCTCCTCCTCTTCTTGATCTCCAACGTCATCTTACAAACCACCATCCTATGCTGCCTAATTACACTTTCCCCGGTCACCACTTTACAGTCTCCAATCTTCTTCAAACTGGCCCTCCTACATAAGATATAATCCACCTGTGTGCATCTTCCTCCACTCTTGTATGTCCCCCTATGCTCCTCCCTCTTGTCCATCTTTTTCATAAAATCCACTACCATCTGACCTTCTGCATTCCTTTGTTTAACACCATACCTACCCATCACTTCCTCATCCCCTCTGTTCCCTTCACTTCTTTGTCACACAAAGTCAAATTGTAGTTTGTAGGTCTTTGTCATATATCTGTACACTGTAACTTAGCTTGTGGGTTGCTGCAGTACACAGTAATTAGAAGTTTTATGTATCAGTTTTGCAAGCAGATGGGTAAATATCATACATTGCATTAAAAATATTGCTTAAAATGCTAGTGGCATTTAGTATATGCAGCAGGAATCACTTTTTTCATTGGTTGCTTGGAAATACAGCATATTTTCTTTGGCTATGACAAATGGGAAGAGAAGTATCCAACAGCTGTCTGTTAGTCATTTATAAGCTACCTCTGTATATATTCCCCAACCCATTGGTGTAGCTTGTACTTAAATTGGGTAACAGATGAATTCAATTTCACATGCATGGGAAGCCTGTTCCATAGGGGGCAGTCTATGGGACACCTATATGTCTCTCTCGCATGGGCTTTTTAAGTCACAAACAAAATTCAGGTCCCTAGACCCTGTATTTCTCATAATTTTTGACTTACAAATACAGTATGCAGGAGATTCATAAGTGTGGGGTTTGCGGAGGCCTTGTAAGCCAGTTGTAGATCACCCCTCAGCAATCTGTAGGAGACTGAGTAGTGGGAAAGAGCTTCAAGGTGCACTGTGTAAGGTGAGTTTGTTGCATCTTGTATTCTTTTTGTAAGGAACCTCTGATCTAGTCTTTACTTATCCTTAAAAGAATAAATAAATAAAGCACTTAAGTGGAATATCTTCACCAGCCTATGCTGCACATGCACAAATGGCAGGCATCACAAGTATATAAAAATAATTACTTGAGGCGTTATGTCATTTAGCACATTTTTAAACTTCAAGTGATTCTTTAGTGATCACTTATTATGTTCAGCACATAAGCTAGCAAATGAGTTAGAAATTACGAATATAACAAAACATTTTTAAAATAAAATTATTTTGCTGGCTGCCCATGGGCCACCCTGGAGCTAGTAGCCAAAGGTGACCTCCTGACTCATCCCTATTATAATTCAACACTGATGCTAATCAATAGTGGACAGTACAAACCTAACAACATCTTTTTAAAACCATAATGCTGCATCAATTCTTTTGAAACTACTTAACGATTGTCAATTTATCCCCAGATGACCACTGCCCATATTTGTCTGCTGATTTATTGAGCAGGTAAGAAAAAGGTCATTTAATGCTTGTCATTATAGCCTAAAATTATTGTCCTGTTATTTATGCATCTATCACCTCTAATTTTTTGAAAATTGGCTAAAGCTTTGTCAGTCCCGTACTGCCTTTTTCAGGAATGCCAAAATTGACCAACTTTCTGGCATAGCAAAACCAGTCTAAGGGAATATAAAGCTGTTACTGCTCAATGACAGAAGCCTAAACAAGAAACATGACTCCATCCAGGCTGTCCTCACCTTGGAGAATGTGGACATCTGTGCAATTACTGATAAATGTTTTAAAGCCAGGGCTACATTGGCTTCTGCACATTAAAGCCAGTTAGTGCTCAGGCAGGGCCCAAAGGTGGAGTTGTTTTAATCTATATTAACAGCAAACTGACCTCAGGATGATGCATTTGATCTTCTCCATGCCCAAATTTCCAAAGTCCCATATCATATCCTTGCAAGTTATACTTTACCCTCTATGACCTAGGAATCTTATAACTCAGACTTACTGGAAGTTCTCACCATTCAATATAATGCCATGTTCATGGGTGACTTCAAGTACCCCACTATAAACTGAGATACTTACATGACCTCATAATTACAGGTCCAGAGATTCCTGGACTTTGAAAGCACAAACACCTTGGAACTGATAGTCCACACATCCACTAGGGGTGCAAATATACTTGATCCAATACTCACAAACATGGGAGAATGATGTACCCCACTTAGTGTAGTGTAGTGTCCTTTCTGGTAAGTTCAGACTACAAAGCTGTCTTCTTCATAATAAAAAAATAAAAAAACAATTTTGTGAACCTGGATAAACATATAACATTTAAGAACTATTCTAAGGCAAACTTCCTACTATTAAGTGATAACCTGACAACATTTCATGACCCATTGCCATTCCCCCCAAACCCTGAGAACACAGCTGTCTGTGTGGAATTGTTCACAGAAACCATGTGCAATCTTATCAATAAATGCACAGAGACAGCAGTGTCTACCAGAAATAAGTCCAGAACTATCTCAAAAAACTAGCCACCCTGGTGGAATTCAAACATAAACAGGTTGTACAACAAAAGGAAAAAGTCATACCCAAGATTAGGAAATGCTACACCCATTGATCTATACAAACAATTAAGAGGACAAATTGCATTTACTAAAGCTAAATTTGAAGTAATGATAGCCTCCCAGGCAAAGGACAACCACAAGGCTTTCTTTTGCTATGTCCAAACCGTGAAAGGGAGCAGTGTGCAGAATTGATTGTAAATGGAGCTACCTACACAGAATAAGAAGATATAGCAAATCTTCTGGTTGACAAATTCAGCTCCAGTTTTAGTCCTTGCTGTACCCAGCTGCACCTCCAGTAAGTACCATCCAACAATACCCTCCTCAAACTATCATTAGGGAGCAGGTCCTACATGCGCTCTCTAAGGCAAAAAGTACTTCATCGATAGGCCCTAATAATATCCCAGGATGTTTCCTAAACAACATGAAACATGACCTATTGGGACCTCTGGAGTCACTGTTGAAACTTAGCCTCCAGACAAGCTTTGTACCATGTGAATGGAGAATTGCAACTGTCATCCCTCTGTACAAAGGTAGGCCATCAATGGACACGAGGAACTGAGACCCATAAGTCTGACTAGTCTCATATGCAAATTCGTGAAAATAATTATTGTGGAAATGACTTATAATGGCATAGAAAACCTCCAAACACTGGATCCAACACAGTTTGGTTTTGTCAAGAACAGATCATGCCTACTCAACCTGGTGTACTTCTTTGAGGAAGTCTTGAAGGCAATGGATGAGGGCAAAATGCTATGTACTACCTACCTTGATCTGGCTAAGGCATTTGATACAGTACCTCACTTGAAAATTGTAAACAAACTCAAAGATTCAGACATAGATCCCTATATTATGTGCTGGATAGACAGATGGGTCTGAGTTATAACCCAGGACGTTAGTATAGGGAAGACCACCTTCACAAAAAAGACTGGTCACTACTGTAGTCTCTCAGGGCTCTGTGCTGAAT
Source organism: Protopterus annectens (assembly GCF_019279795.1). Lineage (NCBI taxonomy): Eukaryota > Metazoa > Chordata > Ceratodontiformes > Protopteridae > Protopterus > Protopterus annectens. The sequence goes on from NC_056735.1 coordinate 662,184,476, forward strand.
CCACTCTTTTTTCACATTTACTTCTCAGAAGTCATCTAGGAGCAGTCATAGAATCCTGTCCCTCCCTCAAAGATAATAACATCCTACAGGAAGGACTAACATAGACAAATGACTGCTGCCAAAACCATGGCTTAAATCTCAATGCCAAGACATATATAATAGTAACCTTTGGGAAGTTAGGCACCCTAGAAAATTACCTCGACAATAACACAGCCCTAAGAGTAGAACCAGTAGTCAGGGATTTGGGTAAGTATGTATATAATAACCTGACTTTTGACGACCATGTGTCTAAGGTAATTAGGAAATGATTTTATATTGCTCAACTTTTAAGCAAGTATATGGCATTTATGTCCAAGGAATTCATTGTTGCAATGTATTCTGCCCTTATCACACCCATCATTGAGTACAATGCCCCCTTTGGCATGTACCTGACCAGGCACATGGAACAACTGGAATGTCCACAGAGGTTTCTCACAAAAAGAATACAAGTTGTAAACAGCATTTCCTTTACAGACTGCCTCAAAGCCCTATCTCTGTAGTCTGTTTCCTTCAAACTGTTGAGTGTCGTTCTATGCCTGGCATACAAGGCATTCTTGGATCCCACTCTGATGGACCTTTTGCATACCCACAAAATGAAAAGCATCAGAATTACTCGATCTAGGGATTTAAACTTTGCTTATGACATAAATGTGGACATGTCACAAAATTCTCCTTCTCTGAAACAGGTTTCCCATCAATGTGAAATAGTGCTTTTCCCTAACTGCATTCAAGATGAAACCAGACCAGTGGATAGGAAACTGGAAATACACCCCTGGTCTAGCACCTATGTCTGTAGTGGACGGAGGTACACTGTAAATATTGCCCTAGCTTATATATACCTGGATGGCGCAGTGGTGCAGCGGTTGCATTGTTGCCTTACAGCAAGAGATTCTCCGGTTTGATTCTCGGTTGGGGTGCCTTCTGTGTGGAGTCATTATGTCCTCTCTGCATTCATGTGGGTTTCCTCTGGGTACTTCAGTTTCCTCTCACATTAGAAAGACATGCGTCTGGAGTGTTTCTCCTCGGGCCTCTGCTGAAAAATGGCTTTGTTCCAAGTCGGACTTTCCCGGTTAACAAATGTTAAATAAATAAATACCCCTTAAAATAACCTCTTTGGCTCATTAGCTTGCAGGATATGTTTGGCTAGGCTTATAAAGGTCCCAGGTGTCATTAGCCTAGCATGTACCAATCAACCTATGAACCTAAATGGGGTCATAAATTTTCATAGGTGCTCAACTTGAAGTTCTTCTTCCATTGAAAGGAAAATCAAGATGTTCATCGTGTTACCCTGCTGAAGTCATCACACTTGGATTACCCTGCCATCAGGCGGTCCCGCAGTCGGACAGAGTTCCAAAGTCTTGGTCCGGCGTCGGTTGCTGTCGCTTCTTCCCTGATGTCAGTGCACCAGGGGTATATAAGAGGCATCCAACGCCATTTTCTTCAGTCTTTCTTGCCACGTGGTGCCCAAAGCAGAAGCAGTTCGCAAGTGCCTGTCGACCGACACCTGAGCTTTTCGAATCGAATTTTAGTCCGAAGTCTTCAATAAAGCTAAGTACCCCATTGGGGAACCTTTTCTTGCCTCAGTCCGATGTCAGAAAAAGTTAACAATTGCATTTCTTGTGGAAAGCAAATACTTCATAAGGACTTCCATTCTTATTGTATTCCTTGCCTAGGCCCAGACCACGATGTCACAGGTTGTCGGTTTTGTGCTAGGTTTAATAAACGAATTATCAAATGCCGTTTTGACTTCACACAACATTACTTTGGTAGGAAATTTAATTATATCATGCCATCGGAGCAGCCGACGACTGGCATGCATAAAAAACACAAGGATAAGGAAAGGCAGCCTAGAACCAAGCCAGACTCCGAGGCCTCTGCTGGGCCTGTCGCCGGTTCTCCAGTTTTCAGTGAGGTGCCTTCGCAGCCCCTGATGACCACAGAATTGGAACCCCAGACAGCTTTGGATTCTCAAGCGGAGTGTACTAGGCCGTCGCAGCCATCTTCATTAGGCCCTTCCGACACCGGAGCAGAAGGAGATCCCAGTGCAGTAGAAACACCTTCGGTTGCAGAAGGTGTCTTCGGACCGACTACACTCGCCATTAAATCTTATGCTAAGCTTAAAACTCCATTTTAACCAAAAAAAACTGTACATCAGTCTCTAGTTCAAGGCCCCAAGCCTAAGAAACAGATGCTTAAGATGGCTGAAGATTTGATTACCCTAATCATGGGTTCCCATCCCCCTCCAGATAAAAGGCCAAGACAAGAGGAGGATTATGCTTCCTCTGACCAGGTTTCAATTTCTTCAGATTCTTCTGAGGAACAGGATTACTCTTTTCCCCCTTATGAAGACTCTGATGCTGAAGACTCTATTCCCTCAGCATCTCCCCCTGAAAACTATTTCTTTGGGGAAACTTTACATACCATGAGGGAACATTTCCACTGGGAAGGCCAGGACTACTCTGATTCTAAGAAAAGGCTCCGAGAGTTCATTTTACTACCCCAGCACAGACCACTTGCTAACCCTCCAGTTTTAGACATTATGGATGATGTTTACCTAGAATCTAGTCTAAATCCAGACTCTCTACCTCCTCCTTCAGCCAAACCAGACAGATACTACAGAGTACCTGACTCACACAAATTCCTTTATAAAAGCCCTGTTGCTGACCCAGAAACAATTTCCCAGGTTCCCAAAGGGGCTAAAGCTTCTATGGTTAAAAATCCTGTACCCTCTGAAAGGGATTCCAGAGCCCTAGATAGATGGGGAAAGAAGGTATACACCTCAGCTACTCTGGCTATGAGAGCATTAAATTGTCAGTTTCACATGCTGAAATATCAGCAATTCCTAATGTCTCAATTAAAACAAAAAATGAGCACACATTCTGAACAGTCTGAATTCAAGGAAATGCAGGATCTGTTGCATGCGGCCGAACAGGTGGGCAAACATACTTTACAATGTGGATTTGATTCATTGGAATCTTCCTGTAGAGCAGCTGTTACTGGGTCTGTCATACGTAGACATGCTTGGTTAAAAGAACAAACTGTACCTGATCATATTAAAGCAAAATTATTGGATGCACCTTTACAGCAGGATGTCTTATTTGGTGTCAAAGTTGAAGAGGTTTTAAAGAAAATGGAGGATAAGGCAAAGGCTATGCAGACGGTCAAGGATTTTTTACAGGTACAACCCCCTCATTTCAGCAGAAACTGGCCAACAAAAAACTGGTCCTTTCCAGCTTCTGACAGATCACAGAGGGGCAAATATAGACGCCCAAGGGGCAGAGGCCAGTCACAAGGCCCTTACAAACCTCGCCAATGGGGTGCCGCTACCCATAAAGAAGGAGAAGACAGGCCCCAAGCTAGCAGAAGACAAACACAATGACTTAACCCTCAAACTACCAAGCAAATCTCTCTTGGCAGCTCTCTTGGGAGGAAAATTAGCATTTTTTGCAGACAACCGGCACATCATCACAAAAGACAAATGGGTCCTAAACATTGTCTCACAAGGATACAGATTCCACTTTCACACCTTGCCAAGGATAAAAGTAATGCCAAACCTGCCACCAAATCAATGGCCAGAGGCACAAAAACAAATTACAGCTCTAATGGACATGAGAGCCATTCAACAGGTACCTACTCAGGAGCAAGGACAAGGATTTTACTCAAGACTATTTCTAGTCCCCAGAAAGGACAAAGCATGGAGACCCATTCTGGATCTTTCAGTTCTGAACACCTATCTGCAAGTACCAAAATTCAAGATGCTAACACTACAGCAGCTTCTTCCCATGCTGGACAAGAAGGCTTGGCTAGTAACGTTGGATCTCAAGGAGGCATACCTGCATGTCCCTGTCAGACAAAATTGCAGAAGATACCTCCGCTTCATTGCAGGTTCAACCCATTATCAATTCTCTGCACTGCCCTTTGGCTTATCTACTGCACCCAGGGTCTTCACAAAAGGCCAGACACCAGTAATTGCATACTTCAGACAAAGAGGAATTCAAATATACCCATACCTGGACGACTGCCTTATTCAAGCAGAAAGCAAGGACATTCTTTTAAAGCATCTGGCGTTTGTCAAACACCTTATAAGTTGCCTAAGGTACACAGTAAATGAAAAGAAATCAAAACTAGTGCCCTCACAGAGCATAATATTCCTGGGTGCCAGCTTGAATACAACAGCCCAGATGGTTTATCTCATGCCAGACAAGCAACAACTTCTGACTCAATACTTCAAAATAATGGCAACAAAGACCCATCTCCCTGCAAGAAAAATTCTGCAGGCGTTGGGATTCATGGCATCTTGCATACTACTATTACCATTTGCAAAACTGCATATGAGGAAATTACAATGGTACCTGAAAAGCGTATGGACTCAACACAGCCACAGCTTGGAAACAATGATACCACTCATTCCCTGCCTTCAACAGGAGTTTCTATGGTGGGCACAGGCATGTCACCATAACAAGGGTCAGCCTTTCATCTTACCCACAGCCAGGCAAACTATAACAACAGATGCATCGGACTATGCCTGTATGCCTGGGGAGCATACATGGCAGGACAGTGCATTCAGGGCAAATGGACTACAGATCAAAGGCATCTGCATATCAATCAAAAAGAAATGCTAGCTGTACAGAATGCCCTAACAGCTTTCGAGGACCTCTTACACCCAGTACAACTAATAATAAAGATGGACAATACCACAGTAATGTGGTACATAAACAAGCAAGGGGGCACAAATTCCTGCCCTCTATACAGGCAAGCAATGACCTTGTGGAACACAGCACTGTCTTACCAAGTTCAACTACAAGCACAATTCCTGCCAGGAAAGAAAAACACATTGGCAGACGATCTAAGCATAAACATCATGGATCCCCACGAGTGGAAACTAGATCCACAAGTATTTGCAATGATAACTCAAAAATGGGGACGCCCAGACATAGATCTGTTTGCCAACCCCCAAAACTACCAACTTCAAAAATTTTGCACAAGGACATTCCACCCACAAGCTTGGAAATTGGACACCCTCTCATTCAGTTGGAAAACATTAACAGTGTATGCCTTTCCTCCACTGCCTCTTCTAGCAAAGGTGCTGCTGAAAGTCAGATTAGAGAGGCCACAAATGATACTCATTGCACCAGACTGGCCATGCCAGCACTGGTATCCAATTCTAAGGAACATGGCCCACGGCCCACCATGGATTTTACCACAAATTCCTCACCTGCTCACCCAGCGACACAATCACATTCTACACAGCTAGCTCAAGACTTTAAACCTGGCTGCATGGCAAATTACCTAAACAACCAACCAACACCTCTATCCAAAGCTGTTATGGATTTCATTCTGGAGGCCAGGAGGCCCAGCACCAGGAAAGCCTATTCAGACAAATGGAAAAGATTTTGTGCCTAGAACCAGGCTAAAGGCCAAAATCCCCTTGATTCAAACATTCCTCAGATTCTACAATATTTAACTGAGATGTTGCACAAAGGACTTTCCTTTTCATCTATTAAGATCCACGCTTCAGCAATTTCATCTCATTACAACACGGATCCTCCTTTATTTTCACATCCACTCCTAAGACAGTACCTCAGAGGGGCTAAGAACATAAGACCGCCCAGGAGAGCACCAACACCTACTTGGGATCTCAACTTTGTTCTGGAAAAGCTTACACTGCCGCCCATTGAACCAGCTTTTTCAGCTGAGTTAAAGTTTCTTTCATGGAAAACTGCCCTGTTGCTAGCAATAACTTCAGCTAGAAGAGTCTCAGAGCTACAGGCACTAATGGCAGTGGAGCCTTTCCTCATTTTTCATCAAGACAGAGTCTCTCTACGAACTAACCCTTCCTTTATGCCAAAGGTGGTATCCAGTGTGGCCCTAAACCAAACCATTCATTTACCCACCTTTTTTCCAAACCCCCAGAACAAAGGAGAAAGATTCCTGCACTCTTTGGACATTCACAGGCAATTACATTGCTACTTGGATAAAACTAAGTCTTTCAGAAAATCTGACCAGCTCTTTGTAGCCTATGCTGCAGGATCACATGGAAAAGCTATCTCAAAACAGACCATTTCAAAATGGATAAGACATTGCATACGTTTCTGCTACACACATCATGGGAAACCGGTACCTGCTAGCTTTAGGTCCCACTCCACCAGGGCTACAGCTACATCAGCAGCCTTTCTCAGGGGGGTGCCAACCAGGGATGTTCTGGAAGCTGCAACTTGGAGTTCAGTGCACACCTTCACCAAACACTATCACTTACCTCTATATTCTAAGGCTAGAGCTGGCTTTGCCACTGCAGATTTGCAGGGCCTACTAGCTTCTGCTAACCCTGTTTAACTCCACCACCCATCCTTAGCTTTGGGATTCAACCCAAGTGTGATGACTGCAGTAGGGTAACACGATGAACATAGTACAGTTTTGTACCTGCCATAAATGTAGATGTTCGAGTGTTCACCCTGCTGCAGTCCAGGTAACCCTCCCTCCATCCCCTCTGACCTAGCCGAACCTTTCTATACCTTCTGTCTGATACAACCTTTGCGGTATATTTGCTTGTAGCTGAAGGTATGCTTTGTAATTTCATTACATGTTTTATTGGCAATAGGTAGTGACCACCTACTGGGGGGCACCTGACATCCGGGGCAAGAAAAACTGAAGAAAATGGAGTTGGATGCCTCTTATATACCCCTGGTGCACTGACGTCAAGGAAGAAGCGACAGCAACTGATGCCGGACCAAGACTTTGGAACTCTGGCCAACTGCAGGACTGCCTGATGGCAGGATAACCCAAGTGTGATGACTGCAGCAGGGTGAACTCTCGAACATCTACATTTATGGTAGGTACAAAACTGTACTTTTTCTGAAGAAAATACTCGATAACCTGTAATAATGTGCTGGGTGCATAATTAAGGCATCTCTACCTCTGAGCATCCTGTAATAAATGTCGTCCATATCACATTCTCCTATTCTTGGCAGGTATAAGTAACATTAAATGTAAAATATGACTTGAATCTACACATCCATTTATACCTCCCTTTCCTCATTTTTGCAAATGAGGTTAGGGTATCACATCAACAGTGACCATCATCGCTGACCAATTTTTACACCCACAGGTGGCTAGCCTGGCCACAGTTACTCTTCCATGCCATATAGATGGTCATTTTAGAGTGCCCAGTCGACTTATTACATAGGTTCATAGGTGTGTACTAGATTCATAGGTTCATGGGTTCATAGGTCGGTACTAGGCTATCAGCCCTAGGGCCTATACAAGCCTAGCTATAACAATTCCCTGGCTATTTATTCCCACACTATTTACTTCCCTGGACGTCTGTCTAGCAGGGTGACTGACATGATCCCCGGGGTGAATTTCCTTTCTCCCATCCAATCATCGACGTTCCTTTTGAAGAGGGCCAAAGAGGCGCTCTGCTTGACATGTATGGGCAGTCTATTCCAGAGTCTGGGGAGTCTCTGGGTCAGGAACCTATCCTTCCAGCATGTTTTGTTTATTGTGATGACAAGATTTAGATCCCTGGAGCATGTGGCTCTGAGGGATTGGGATTTCTTTAAGTGTAGCATGTCCAACAGCTCTGGGTTTGACATGGCCTTGTATGTTAAGCAGAGATCGCCTCAGAGTAGACGATATGTGACAGAGTATAGCTGGAGTTTTTTAAGGGGGTCAGCATAGGGCATCTTTTTTAGGCCTGTGATTCTTTTACTGAGGTATTTCTGTGGTCTTTCCAGTTGTTGCAGATGTCTTGAGAGGTACATACCAAATGGGGCATTGTATTCTATAATGGGTCTAATGAGGGATGAGTACAGTGGGACAATGGCCTCCTTTTTTTCTGGAAGAAAAGCCCTTAGTGATGAGGTGTGCCACATAGACGGATTTCCTGACTGTTGTGGTGATGTGGTTATTGAAGGTGAGACCACTGTCCACCTGTGTCCCTAAGTCTCTTATCACACTTTTGGTGTTTAGTTTACTGCCACCTATGTGATAATTCATGAGTACATGTTTTTTCCCAAAGGGGATAACTATACATTTCTTGGCATTGAGCTTGAGCCCATGGCTCTGGCACCAAGCATCTGTTTCTGTAAGGCCCTTTTGTAGAGTATTCACATCATTTGGGGATTCAATAATGGCTCCCTGTTTGCAGTCATCTGCGAATGTTGTTAGCCAGAGTCCCTTAGTGCTGGCCTGTACTAGAGAGAAGTAGATGCCAAACTAGAGAGGTCCCAGGACTGAACCCTGAGGTACTCCACTTGTCACTTGTCTGGAGCTGGATTTGGAGTCAGCTACTTTTACAGTGTGGGTTCTGTCAGTAAGCCAGTTGGCAACCCATCGAGTGACGTAGGGATTAATGCCCAGCTTAGTAAGTTTATCTATGATTCCAGAGTGGGGGATGGTGTCAAAGGTCTTGGCAAGGTCCAGATAGGCTGTGTGGACTGCCTTACCCTCGTCCACAGCTCTGGAGACTGATTTGAAGAATTCAATAAGGTTGAGGAGGCAAGATCGCCCTTCACGAACCCAAACTGGGTGGGGTCCAGTGTTTTAGGGTTGCCAATGTCTTTGTTTGTAAGTTCCATGATAATACATTCCATGGCCTTGCAGATCAGGCTCATCAGACTGATGGGGCGGTAGTTCCCTGGATCCAAGGTGGATCACCCCTTGTGGAGTGGGATAACTGTAGCTGTGCGCCACTCAGGGCTAATGGCCCTGGAACCTTTACAAGCCTAGCCTATAGGATTACCCTGGCATCATGCCACTGACCTTAGTTCCCAGTGCCTCTGTCAAGTAGAGCCACTGGAGTGATCCCTGGGGTGAATTTTCTATTCTTGTCTTTGAAATGTGTAAGGAAACCTGGAGCTCCAGGTGAAAACCCATGCAAATACAGGGAGGACATGCAGACACAGCACAGAAGGAACCTCAACCAAGAATCAAACCAGAGAACCTCTTGCTGGAGAAAACAATGCTAACATGTTGCTCCACCATGCTGTCTGTGTTTTTTATGTTATAACTCTTATACTTTTAGGAGTAAAATGTTTACATTCTAATCACCAACTATGTTGCTTTGAGGCTGTGTCTTCCTCTACATCTGGTTTATAATGAAATCTCATTACACTCGACAATTGTAAATCAAGCTTGATCACTTTAGATTTCATATTTAGAAGTAAAACACTCAATATTTAAATCTGAATTGAAGTCTACATTCAAGTCCACGTGAATATTGTTTTATGATCATGTTCACCATTCTTGTTAATGCTATTAGAATGTGAGGAATCAGCTTTCTCATCTTTTGCCATGCTATAAAATAGACTTTATTTTTTTTGTAGATCGCACATTAGGTTTTTGTAGAAGGACAAATCTCTTGCATCTACCTCTCACCTATACTAATTACAAACTGCATAACCATGACATATGTTTTGTACTTTCCTAAAAGCAAAGATTAGAGTAGAGCCTAATCTTAAACTGCAGTCATTAGAAATGAGCATATAATTTGCCGTAATTATGCCTGGGATTTTGTGGGGCTTATAACTGAAATGTCAGCACTCAAAATACTAAGTGACAAAAATCTGAAAAAAAGACCGAAAACACAGGAGTACAGCGAATTATGAATATTGCTCTTCTCCTTTAAACTTCTTTTTGTAGGGGGGAGTCCTCCCAGAACCACTCACACCTCCAAACTTGTATACCAACTCTATACCTCAGAGAAAAGGGAATATATTCTGAGAAATGGCATCAAGGACTTAATATATGTAAGTCCATTCTTTCAGCCCATCAGTCTCCGTATTTCAGGACACATTCTAGCAGGTACCGACATTTCAAATGGTTACCATTGTGTGGACGCAACAGTTCTAACCCTTGCAGTTATGATAACAATAGTGTATATATATATATATATATATATATATATATATGGATTCACTTTAGAAGCTCAAAATACTGAAATGTCAAAATTCAGTATTTTGAGCCCATAAAGTGGAATCCTGAAAAGAGCGAAAGCTCAGAAGCGCGAAATTCAAAACCTCGAATACCAGAGGTTTTGAATTTCAAGCTTCTGAGGTTCCACTGCGGTTACAGATTCAGGTAAGTGTGTGTTAAGGGTTTTGGGTAGGGGTTGTGGTGTGTGTTAGTATGTTATGTTGCTGTGATGTGTGTGTGTGAGCAGAATGTAGCTTGTATGGTGGTGTTGTGTGTGTGTTTGTGTGTAGTGCGACCTCGTAGTTAGAATATTTAAGTAGGGGTGTGTGTGGGGGCATACCGCCTTACATGGGGGGTGCAGGGGGGCTTTTATGTAGTAGAGAGCTTGTGTTTGTGTGTGAGGAGGATGGTGTGTGTGTGTGTGTGTGTGTGTGTGTGTGTGTGTGTGTGTGTGTGTGTGTGTGTGTGTGTGTGTGTGTGTGTGTGTGTGCAGTAGTAGTGAGATTTTGAATTTTGTGCTTCTGAGTTTTCTATGTTTCAAAAATTTGACTTTATAGCTTCAAAATACAAATTTCGACATTTCAGTATTTCGAGGATATAAAGTGAATCCATGTGTATATATATATATATATATATATATATATATATATATATATATATATTTAAAAGCTTTTGACTATCTATTTCATTGTTTGAAAGTCGCATAATTAATAACTATTGCTGATTGTTTTTTTCCCAGAATTTGTAAACCAATGGATTCATCAATATCTTTTGTTTCAACGGACAACTTCTTGCTCATATCATATAAGTCAACAAAAACAATGGGAGCAAAGAAAATTAGTGGATATTTTGAAGCTGTTTCACAGGAAGGTATGTCATTATGTATAACTGTGAAATTGTTTTCAGCATTTTTCTTTCATATACAGAAAAAACTACATTAAAACACCGCATATTCGTTCTCCTGTTAGAAGTCATGTAAGAGGTAATCTATTTGTTCTGCTGAATATGGTATTCCTCTTCAGCCTTGTGCAGCTTCTCTGCTTCTTACCACTTCATTTCCACAATATACATAAGTTATCATTAATCTATTTCCATTATCTGGTCTCTACCAGAACTCCATTTTGGGTTTACTATAATTCTGCTTCATCAGCCCTAGAAACACATGAAGCAAAGCCTTTTTATTTTCTCCCATTTTGTAGTTGTCCATTGGCCCTTAGCATATACCTCAAGTCTTGCCAAGTCAAACAGTAACTATTCCCACACTAACAGCTGCAGCACTTACTTCACTCTAGTTGTGCAAAATACCTTCTAAGTATTATAATTTCTGTAAATGTGTTTTGTCAATGAGACTTGTATGTGTTTCTTTGGGCTTTAAATGTGAATGTAATTGTTTCAGTCTACATCTTTTGGTACTTTTCTGAATGCTATACTGATATACAATCTTATTGTGAAGCCTTAGTAGGCAGAAGGCTTCTTCCAGTGACCACTGCTTTGTTCACTTCTTCAATGGGTGAAGACTAGGTGGCAGACTTTCTGTCCCTTCCAAGGACATCAAGGCACATGGTAAAGATTTGTATTTATTACCCTGCTAACTACTTCTTCTCAGCCCTCAATTCTGTACCTACAATGCTATCTTTAAAGGAAGCATATATGTGTCTTCACCGTCATGTTCTACTGTAGGTTTTTACATCTTCAAGTGTGCATCCATGCTGCATTGGGGGACATAAACATTCCCTCTGAAGAGCAGAGCAAAACAAATGTCTCCACATTCACTGATCCCCACATCTAGCACTCAGAAAGTTACCCATATAGGGAGCTCTGGCATCAGAGATGTGCACAGTCTCTATGTCTCTCACTCTTTCTTCATCACCAGTTAGGACATCCTCTTGGCATTTATAAATCTAGTGTTTTCTCTGCTGTTTTGATGTTTGTTGCAATCTACACTGAGTACACATCTCAGATCCTGTATGTGCTTTCATTTTTTTATCTCACCATATGTTTTTATAGATTTTGAATTGTTAGAAGTGATTTTAAAATGCACTGCTCTTAACAATGCATCATTTAGCAGGAGTTCAGTTTATAGCTGACAATGGGAATTTTTACTTTTATTTCTACAAGCAAGAATAAAGATAATAGAATATAGCAGAACTACAAAAAATGGAATATGATTAACACTGATGTAAAACATACCAAGATGTTAACTACTAGAAAAGTCTATCTGAGAGAAAATTGTATGTATTTCGCTTCTTATTTCTGCCTCTCCTTTTTGTACACCTTTCTTGCTTTGCTTGAACCACATGATTGGCTATACACAAATAAGTCAATATCTAGAAGGTCAGTAAACAGAAGAAAAGATGGAAAGTCATTGATATCTACATTGTTCTGCAATCATGAAAAAGTAGACAATGAAAAGGTCACTGCTGCAATAGCATATAGCTATATGGGACATATCGTGCCAAGGATCAGATGTTTGGCCAGTATACAGAAGCTTTTTGGCACCTTCCACAAGACCCTTTAATCAAAGAAATCTTGAGAGCATGCTGGGGTAACAACAGATGTGCAGGAGCCAAACATCAGAGCTTTCTTGCCCCTCTCTATATGGGAGGCTGTCAAGTAGAAGCATCTTAATATGTTACAAAAACAATTGTTTATGTACTAGAAGAAAACACGGAGAATGTAAAGGGAAACCCACCTTGTCCAAAAGTATTACATGCATAAAGGAACAAATAACAGCAAAATGATCAGGGGGATGGAGGGAGGGTTTCAGTTTCACAACAGTGATTTAATTGGACATATACTGTTGCAAGTTTAGTTCTACAACTTATTATAGTCATCATTAGATCACTGTTGCTTCAGCATATAGGCATATGGGATGATGGCAAAAGCCTTGGAAGTGAGGGAGTAGGATGGAAAACTGGAATCTCAGAGTCCTTGCAGATTTCATCTAGCAAATCCTGTTCTGTTCATGGAAAATGAGTTAATCCTGTAATGTTTAGTGAAGGTGTGAAAAAAATGGTAGCTGCCGAAAGAATAATTATAGAGTCCATCCCTTTTCAAAAAGTCCTAGAAATATCCAGAACTCTAGTAGAGAGAGCTTTAGCCTTCTGATAGATGGACCTTAGAGAGAGCTTTAGCCTTCTGAGAGATGGACAAAGAGTGGCAGTAGTAACAAAATGGATGGAATTGGATAACCTTTTAGAAACTGTCTGTTTTGACACTGGCTGTTCTACATTCCATCAAAACAGAGAATACCTAATCTGAAGTCCAAAATCAATAGACTATCAGTGTAGTATTGGAGTTGTCTGTAGACATCCACAGTATGCAAGATTCTCTCACTCCTGCTTTTGTGTTCAAGAAAGTACCCAGGGAGATGAATGCATTGATTCAAAGTAAATTCAAATACCACTTTAGGTGCAAAGACATGGTTAGTCCTTAGGCTTTTTATGACAATATAAGCAAGGACTGCCTCTCCATCAAAGACTATAATGCAGATACCCACCTAATGAAAGTCAAAGCAGTCAGTAAAACTGTTTCTATGTCAACAAATTTAAATCAGCTTGATGAGCAGGTTCAAATGGCATCAAAGTGAATTCTTCTAAGACATAGCTGAAATCCCAAGGGGAAGCCGTCTGTTTTCAAGACGGACAGATATGAAATATCTCTTTCAAAAATTGTTTCACATGGAATAAGTAAGAAAGGGGGTTCTAAAGGCAGATAGGGAGAAATGGACAAAAGATTAATTGTAATAGATGAGTAGGAAAGGCTATATTTGAGTTATTGATGTATATTTATTATTATTTATTTATTTTGCATTTGTTTACTGGGAATGTCCGACTGGACAGTTTGTCCATTTTCAGTGGAGGGCCAGGGGAAGAAGCTCCAGTATAACTACAAATACTATAAAACATCAATTTACATAACAGTTTTATGGAAAAAAAGAGCTCAAATTAAGGCAATAGGAGACTAGACAATCATAGATATACACGTTATAGATTGAGAGCATAACTTAATACAGTCAAAAATAATTGTCTTATCATATAACTTCTCAACTTAATGCAATAATAGAAACTGTTTTATGTATGTAGCAGGAATGCCATTTCATGAAAGGAAAACAGAGAAGGGTGGTGTACTTAATCGCATTGTTAACGTAAGTACAGTGGGAAACAATTAGGTGAAAAGATAGACTAGGCTAAGCTTGATTTCTAAATGAAGAAACTTGAAAAGCAGTTGTAGATTCAGGGTGAATTGCAAGAAAGAGAAATGTTGTGTTAAGTTTAAATAGCCTGATTCGGAGTAGATAAAAATGTTTTTCCATGGTGTCCTAACATACGACCAAAAAAACATATAAAGGCACCTGCCCCCCCCCCAAATAAATCATAAGCTTCACAAAACAGAATCTGACCATGAACTGAACATAAAAATAGTTGCTGAATAAAATAATAAACCTTTTATTGAAACGTTAAGCACTTTCATCCCGTAGCATTCAATGGGACTTCTTCAGAACAAAAAAATTTCCACAATGGAATCATTATATAAAAACATAATGATCTAATTATTCAATTAATCCTGACACCAACTTAAAGAAACAGTACAAAAAACACTTGCAAAATATACATGTAAAAGTGTTAGTGAATTGGTTGTGTAAATAATGTTAAAATAAAACATTAATCAAAACACATAAAAATACAAAAGCTTAAAAATGTAAAATCTTGAAAATATAAATTAAGCATACTCTTAAATATTGCTTCACCTAAACCTTCTAACTAAAGTTATGAATTATTATAACCCCTATGCTAAACCTATTACCATTTTATAAATATAAAGCCTTTTTCTTTAGTATGGGCAGAAGAGATAGATTTTCATCGATTCCTGTAGGACAAGTAGAATTTAATTTTATTATCCAAAACAATTCCTTAATTTCAATTTCTATTTTACTAGGAAGTTGACCCTTCAGTTAATGTTTAAAGAGCAACCTGATTTAACCTTCACAACTGAAAATAAATTGATTTTTTAAAGAAAAAGAGTTCATTTAATCCCACTTACATCCTTTAATTCGGGCTTTTGAAAAAGCATGGTTTCCAGAAATACATTTGGCACTGAAGCAATGTGACAAGCATCTTTGTTAAGAAATAATTCTAACAATTTCTATGTGTTACATAAAATTGTCCATATATTCATGTATGCAGTTCAATACAGCGGGTAGACCTTTATCAGAATTAAAAGCATAGATTTCAGCATTTTAACTTGTTCTATGCCTACCATGAACATGTATTCATGTTCATGCAAGTATGCATTAATGTAGAAATCCAAGACAAATAGCAGTAATTCATTAGCATAAGACAAACCTAACTCTATGGTCTATAATGTGTTCAGACTTTTGAATAGCTAAATGTACTTTAACTTATTGTAGCAGAATATATTTAGATATTAAAAACATCTGGTACAACTGCTTATTCCTGATACCAGGTAATAGGTGGTTAGCATACAAGGAAAGAGAGAGCTTATGCTACATACACAACACAGATAAAGATACCAAGATGAATTCTGCAAGTTATTTTGTCTGTGTTTTATAACTGCACCTTCAGGTTTGTATGATAGTCACTGGATACAAGAGAATCAGGTCATATACAGGGAATGTACATCACCAACCAGCGGCTGATACAATAGTTAGAGGCAGACTGGAAAAGATAGCGCCAGATGCCAAACAGGGGTTTTAAACAGCACAAGGTATCATGGGAGAAAAGAAGAAAAGGCAGGTATGGGAAAAAGTGGGAGAGAAAAGAAAGAATAAGACCTAATCTGAGCTGCTCGCAAAAAAAACAATCCTTAATGGAAGGCAGCTCGAGCAGGAGTTGACTATAATGAAAATGAAAGGAAGATATAGAGAAGGTGAGATAGACACATGTTAGGAACTTTACAGTCGTTAGTTCTCGGAAAGTGCTTGATAGGCAGGGGCAAAACCTTCTGAGTTCACAGCTATAGGGCAGCGAGAGAACTTGCAAGAAAGTGGTTAGTGGTGTTACAAGCTCTAAGTGGATATGCTGGAGCTGGAATATAGATCTACAATATATAATACAGATAGTGGAGAACCAGAGGGGCTTTTGCCTTGAATGGATCCTAGTTCATTTTCTCTCACTAGTGAATAAACCTCTTCAGGTGGCTACATAGGATTTTCTAGTGGTAACTTTTCTAGCCTTGTTTAATACTTTCTATACAAATTCATAAGCTGCCAAAAAAAAAATGGAAGCACTGTTTCTTTTTTCAGTATCATACAGGCTCCTCAGAGAAGACCTTTGCCTTGACTTCCAAGCAAACAGATCTCAGTAGTCCAGAATCTGTTGTACTTTCATAAATCAGTCCCATAAATACCAGAGCAAGGGATCTAAACTTGATTTAGCAGACCATTAAAACAAGTTGGAAAGACAGACATTACTCATCTCCCTCACCTCTAGAATAGACTCCACCTGCAGGCATAGCTCTCAACCAGTCAGGGACAAATCTCAACAGAATCATGGACAAATCCAGAAATAATCAGGGACAATCAGGGACACTTGTAAAATATTAGTACTGTTAACTACAGACATTGACAGAATAAGAGAATGTGAATTAATATCCATTTTCTGTAGTGAAAGAAGTCTATAACTCTAATTATTGTCATTATTTATTAAGTGTAATTCACCACCTTTTCTCCAGAAGTCACCAATATCAGTTGAAATTAAGAGTGACAGAGCTAAAATTTGAGTTAAAATCAGGGATGTCCCTGAAAATCAGGGACGTCCCTGAAAATCAGGGACAGATGAAAGGTATGCCTGCAAGTATAGCAGTGTGATGTACTGTCTTCCTTCAAATGGGACCTGAATTGTTGGATGGGTATTTATAAATTCACCCTGGGCTTGACAGGCCTAAATCTTCTTGACAGGGGAGGTACAGATTAGGGTGGGGAATGGCAAGGTAAAATAGTCACAAATCTCAATAGCCTTGAACCTTCTATGATTTTTATGATTTCTACAGTATGAACATCAAACTTAACATAAATATGTTCTGATATTCTTCTGGGAAATAGCTTGATTTGATATGAGCATATATCCCTATAGGTTTCTATGAATAGATTAATTTTGGAGATTTTCTTATTATATTTTGTAGATATGTACAATGGTAAATGGCAGATATTATGTCATATGAGCTTGACAACTGGCTGTCCTAAAGGCTCAGGTAGAAGAAGGACAAACTTTTTTTCCACATCTATCAAAGGTTATTTGAACTTTTTCTTAAGGCACTGGATTATCAGTGGTGAACTGTTTAAAAATTGTGTCCTTAGCAAAGGAAATTGCAGCTGGAGTGCCACAGAGAAAACAAGCAAGCTACTTATAAGGAATTTATCCTCCATAATGGCATTTCCTTTTTCTGCCTGACATAAGAAAGAATATTTCACTCTGCTTTTATACAAAACAAGAAGGAATATCCCAAAGGGGATAAAGTTTGAATAAGCTATCTGTCAAACAACTTATAATGTAGTGAAGACGGATTCTGACTGAAAAATTCTATGCAAGTTCTGAATTTTGGTGGCTGTACATCTGCTTTTATACCAGCACAACCTTGAACTTCCTTGTACATATAGTGCTTGTGGAAGATGTCAAAGTTTTTGTATACTGGCTGGACATCCCATCCTTGGCAGGATATGTCCTATATAGCTGTATTCTACTTCAACAGTAGTCTAATCAGGAATGTCACTTCATCCATCCTGCTTAATTAAAATCACCTCCAAAGCTGCACAGTTATAAAAAATACATACTTGGTATTATTTTATAGTCTGATTGCAACATGTCAGCCTTCTCATTTTGTTCTGTCAGTATTATGGATCAGAAACGCATTTCTATTAAATAAACAAAAAACACAGAATTCACGGACTTCTGAATTCAATGACCATATTTCCATCAAGCCCATTTTAAAACAAAGGGCAATGGTTGTTTGAAGCCATTTTGTTATGATTTATTGGGGGATAAGGCTTGTAATAATTTAAATAAGGTTTTAACAACAGCAGTAAAATATGTGCACAATGTGTATGTTCAAAGTGAATGTTTATGGGGAATTTGTATATAAATATACAAAAATATATGTTTTATATATGCTTTTAAGCAAGTTTTGTATGCATGTTCTATGGTTCATTGAACACTATAACACAATGTTCATTGGGATTGTTAATTAAGCAAGAAATATGATTGGTCAATGTGCAGGTGGAATTTTGAATTTAAATAATGTGATTGTGAGCTCCTTTTACTCTGAAGAAGCCATTAGTTTTGATGGTGAAAACGCTTAGTATTTTGGAGCCTTTTAGCTCTTCATTAAAGCAGCTTGGTGCAGTCCGTGAATTCTGTGCTTTTTGTTTGTTTATTTTAGCGGTTACCCTGTTGGGTTTGGTGTTTTTTATAAGTGTTATTTCTCGGCTTCACCGGCAGTTTTTTTTTGAGGATTTGTTCTTTCCTTTAATGTTTTTTTCTTTACATTTCTATGGAAGCAGTTATACAAGAATTAACTGCTTCAGTTAAGAAGCTGACGACGCTACTCACGTAGACCCAGGTGGATGCTGGGAAGTCTTCTCAGACGACGGTGACGGACTCACAAGCCCAACTGTTCACATTGCATTCCGTCCCAGGCTTGGATATCGAAGAAGATGGATGCACTACCAACAATGAAGGAACCCAGGTTAGTGCTGGAATTCAGCAGAACTGAATGGATATTCAACAGTGGCTGCCTGCTCCAGATGTCGACTTCTCAGTCTCGAAGGAGGAGGGAAGGGTTTGTCCGACGCCATCTCTAAAAAAGCAGCTTGAGCATTTTGAAAGTATTTGCCGAAGATTTCTGGGTTTACAATTGGATAATGCATTTCTTTCTAAATCCATCTCTTTGAAGCAAGTACCAAAAGGGCTTAGGTTCAATAAAGTACCGAATGGTATCGAAAAAGGATCTACGGCTTATAAACAGTTGGTGGACTTGTATGATAAAACTGGGCTAGAGGTCTTGGACATTATCATCAAAGACATATGAGTAAGTTGGAAATGCTTGAAAAAGAAATAGTAACTTTGAATGAAATTATTACTAGTGATTTATTGTTTTTTCAGTATGCCAAACAATACAATGTTGTGCTCAGTAACATTGAAAAGTTTGTAGACAAAAATGTTAAAACAAAAATGAAAAAGTTATCTACAGACTTGTCAGATTATAAGAACAATATGGCATACAATTTTGGGCCTAATAACAACAGGGTCAGCAACAAATATGGTTCAAGTAATAGGCAGAAGTACAACAACTTGGACAATGTCTATGATGATAATTGTGAACATGACTCTGGGGAATGCAATGATGAACAGTCTGTTTTTTTAGAAACATCTCCGGGACTAAGGAGATCAGAACGCCTGAGAAACAAAATGGGGGGTGATTTAGGGAACCAGTCGAATAGTTCCCATCACAATCAGCAACAAGGGAACAACAGTTACAATACAAGAGGGCGGTGGTACAACAACAACAACCGGAGGCAGAGATAATTCAAGGACTGAACTTTTGTTACAATGATGAAGCAATTAACATCATTAATAATGCTAGTGACACATTTTTCAGCATTTTGGATTGTAATAATGATGTTGTTGAATTTATACGTGATGCTGATAGGGTTGATAACATTTCAACGGGTGTATTTGCTTGTAACAATGACGCAGCTGAACTTAGATGTGAAGTGAGTACGAAAGCTGGCTTCACTATTTATAATTTCAGTACCTTGGAAATAAAAGAAATGTACCATGACCTACTAGCAAAGGGGTTTATATATGTGCCTGTGTTTTGTTATAACATTGTGGACTTGTTTACTAGTTTGAAAATATATACCAGGCAGTTGAACTTAGCTTTAGATTTCAAAAGGCAAAATGTACAGAGAGATTTTATTCCTTCATTATTAACTAGGAAAAGTACATTTATTCCACCCATTGATAAAGATGGTGCATTATTTGAGAAATTATCTGTTAACGATATACAAACATATTTGGAAAAGAATAAATCTAGGGAACAAGATAACCTCACAGAGTTGTAGAGGTTAGCATTGAAAGAATTGACCACAAATAAAGAAGTCAGAATAATGAAACCCGGTAAAGGGGGTGGGGTTGTCATCATGACTCACTTTGATTATGTAGCTAAAATGCAAGTTATTTTAGATGATGACAGCACATACCAGAGAGCATCTAGATGTGAGATGAACATAGCATATCATAAAATAGATGTATTTCTAATGGACACCTTGTTGGAAGGGAGGATTCAAGAGAAAGATTATGGATTTTTGTTAGTTGAACACCCAATTACACCTGTAGTGTTTGGCATTCCCAAAATCTATAAAAATATGAATGAACCCCTTTTCAGACCGATAGTGGCAGCAAGGGGGTCCAAAACTGAACCACTGTCAGCGTATGTCGACAGGAACACACAAGGATTGCTGAACAAATTTGGGCATATACTAAAGGATTCATGGCATTGTTTACAGCGACTTAGTAGGTTTGACAAAGGTAACTTGAATTGGTCATTTCTCACCATTGATGTGGTCAATTTATTTTCAACAATACCACAAGAAGAGGGGTTGGAATATTTTAGGGAAAGCCTTTTGAAAAGTAAACATTTGACCACTGTAAAGTTGAATAATGTAGTTAATTTCATGGAACTTGTGCTTAGAAATAACTACATGATATTTGAGGGATAAATTTACCATCAAATATCAGGGGTGGCAATGGGAGCCAAATGTGCCCCCATTTTTGCAATTTTGGTACTTCTACATTGGGAAGAAACATTTCTGTTCCCTACCCCTTTTTTTGAACATATTGTATTGTATAATCAGTTTTTAGATGACATACTGATTCTTTGGAGGGGAAATGAAGATGAAGCTAGGAATTTTGTTGAATACCTTAATTCCACCACCCCGTTTCTTTCTTTCACGTTCAAGTGGGATAACAAAACAATAGATTTTTGGATATAAAGCTTACTAAGACAAGGGAAGGATTGGAAAGTAATATTTATAGAAAGGAGACATATAGTAATTCACTTTTGCATTTTTTAACTTGCCATCCATTACATCAACGTAGAAGTGTGATCAAAGGGCAGATGGTCCGACTGTCACGTCTTGTAAGTAATGATGAGATTTATCAAAGTGAGATGTATAAATTGATAGGAATGTTTCTCGATAGAGGTTACCCACTGAAACTGTTGATTTCAGTTAAAAAAGAGGAGATGAAAAGAAGGAGGACATCATTTAAACCGATCTTAGTAGAAAATAGTGGGATTATGACGTAATAGAAAGAACAGAACCTTCTCACTCTGAAATGTTCGATTCTAGAGCTTTTGTCTTGAAATATAATTTCCAGACATCCAATATTATAGATATTGTTGGGAAATCTTGGGATTTGGCATTTAACATGGATATCAAAAAAGAATTAGGTCAAACACCAAAAGTAATATTTTCAAGAGGCTTAAATATAAAGAATATATTAGAGAGATTGCAAATTAGATTTACAAGTTCACAAATGTATAAATGTGGGTCTTGCAGGTACTGTAGATTTATTAATGATGGACCCTATGTGACTGTGAGGGGGTACAATAGAATTATTTCATGCCCAGGTAAATGTAGTTGCAATTCTAAGAAGGTTGTCTACCTTGCGACATGTATAACATGTGCAGGTTTCTACGTAGGGAAAACTATACGTAGGTTAAGAGAAAGGATAGCAGAACATCAGAGGGCTATAAAGAACAAGGATAATCATAATGCGTTATATTTACATTCCAAGAATTGTGTCAATTTTAAAAAGTTTATATTTTTTGTAGTTGATCGGGTAATGACAAGTGAGAGAGGGGGTGATGATAATGTTAGAGTTGAGTTTTTAGAATTAAAATGGCAGGTGATATTAAATGCAACAACCTATCCTGGACTCAACGACCATATTTCCAACAAGCCCATTTTGAAACAAAGGGCAATGGTTGTTTGAAGTCATTTTGTTATGATTTATTGGGGGATAAGGCTTGTAATAATTTAAATAAGGTTTTAACAACAGCAGTAAAATATGTGCACAATGTGTATGTTCAAAGTGAATGTTTATGGGGAATATGTATATAAATATACAAATATATATGTTTTATATATGCTTTTAAGCAAGTTTTGTATGCATGTTCTATGGTTCATTGAACACTATAACGCAATCTTCATTGGGATTGTTAATTAAGCAAGAAATATGATTGGTCAATGTGCAGGTGGAATTTTGTATTTAAATAATGTGACTGTGAGCTCCTTTTATTCTGAAGAAGCCATTAGTTTTGATGGTGAAAGCGCTTAGTATTTTGGAGCCTTTTAGCTCTTCATTAAAGCAGCTTGGTGCAGTCCATAAATTCTGTGTTTTTTGTTTGTTTGTTTTAGTGATTACCCTGTTGGGTTCAGTGTTTTTTATAAGCATTTCGATTAAATGCACATTACCCATTTCTACCCTTTCTTGAAAATGCATCACATAACTTCTTATCCTTCTTCAGGCTAATGAAATTCTGTTTCTCTTTTATCTACATATATTCTAAGTGTTATCATGAATTAAAAAAAAGACATCACAAAGGCATAGACTCTATAGGTGTCAAAGGGCATGCACAAAAAAAAATAATTATGAAAATGTGTTGGTTGGTGTGTGTTGCTCGTCTGGCCAGGATAAAACAGACACACAGTTGTGGGTTCTGTTCAAGCAGCTTTATTTTATGCAAACACATCAGGATTGAGACTTTGTAACTTAAACTTAAATAAACTTATAAACAGAATGACTACCACATTCATACATGCTCACACTCTGGCTGTTCTCTCAAAATGGCACTGCTATCTGCACGTGCTCGGTATTTATACTGCATATATGTCATTTGGAAATGCTTCTTAAAGTAACAACACACACACTGTTCTACATCCTCCCTCTTTGAGAAATTATTCATATAACAATGCTATTGAATGACATGCAACTTTACAAATAATCTTTTGTCATGCAATTATACAAAACTAGATATGCATAAAACAATCATGTCCAGGTTGCTCAGTATGTCACACTTGGTTTAGAGATACAACCAAATCGTGTGAAATAAAAAATTGGAAGTAGGTTTAGCTAGGGGGACTGTCTCTACAGAACGTTCATCTTTGGTGACATCAGGGACATTATCAGGAATGGGAGTTGTTGTCAAGAAATGTTATGTCATCGGAACATTGTCTGGATTGCTCTGAGATCTAGAGTCTGTATCACAGGTACGATGCTGCAATATCAGTTCTGCTACAGAAGAAGATGTCTATGGTTTATCCTGTATTCCACACCCTCTGCCTCTACTATGTAGGATCTTGGCTCGGCACAAACATCTGTCACTTGACCAATCCAGTCAAAGCCATTTGCCGTTTGCATCTCCATAGTCTCTCCTTTCTCCAGCGGAAGAAGAAATCTGCTCTTCTTGTCATAATTGGACTTCTGCAAAGATCTCTTTTTAAACAACTGGGCTTTAACTGCTCTGTTGGTTTTAGAAATAGACACCAGTAAACTGGAACTAATAGGCAGGGTTGTTCTAGTTTGCTTAGATAGAAATCTCTGAGCAGGTGAGCCAAGTAGGTTGCCATGGGGTATGTTTCTGAGATTGAGTAGATTCAAAAAGATATCAGTGTTGTCACGTTTTGACCTCTCAAGTAATTTCTTTGAACTCTGTACTGCACGCTCAGCTAGATCATTTGACTGTGGATGTACAGGAATTTGGTTTAGCTGAAGTGACTCTCATTGCAAATGCAGTTTGGTACTATTACACACCGAACAAGAGGAAAGCACTTTATCAATGTCCTTTAACAGAGAAGGCCAAAATACTAGTCCTCTCTCCCTTCTTTTGGTAGAATCAGAACGTGAGTGGCCATAATGTAGAATCTGGATATACGCATGTTGTAAGGAAGTAGGAACAACTATTCTAGGACCTTTGAAAATTATACCTGCTTCCATCGACATCTTATTTCGATAAGGAAAGTAAGTTTCCACTTCAGGTGGTACATAAGATTGCTTTGACAGCCATCTGACATCAATGAAGTGGCCGAGCTTTTGCAAAACTGGATCAGTCTTTGTATGATCTCTCAGCTCATCTAATCTCATAGAAGGAAAATTATGCACCTCCATGACATCAAAGTCAAAATTCTCTGCATCATGTTGTTCCATAGTATTTCTGGGTGATCTGGATAAAGTATCAGCCAGAAAAAGAAGTTTGCCTTTAGTGTAGACCATTTTGAAGTTGCACTTTTGTAATTTGAGCATCATTCTTTGGAGTCTTGCTGGAGCTGTATGCATAGGTTTCTTTAGAATAGTAACTAGAAGCTGATGGTATGTTTCAATCTGGATAGCTTTACCATAAATATAATCATGGAACTTAGAACATGCAAAGACAATTGCCAAAAGTTCCTTCTCAATCTGAGCATACTACATTTTATATTTGGTAAGAGTACGAGATGCATAGGCAACAGGACTGCCTTCTTGGAGAACGACAGCACCTAAACCAAACTTTGAAGCATCACAAGAAAGAATAACTGTTTTATTGACATCATAGTAATGCAATGTTGATAGACTGGAAATTCTTTGCTTAAGATTGTCAAATGGTCTCTGGTGTTGTTCCAACCATGACCAGGCAACATTTTTGCATGTTAGCTCTCTTAAAGACACTGAAATCTGACTAAAATCAGGGCTAAACTTGCTTAAGCAGTTAACCATACCAAGGAAACATTGTGGGGCTTGGACATTATCTGGAGCGTGCATCTCAAGAATGACTGTGCGCCTGGATGAATCAGGTCGTAAGCCAGTACTGGTAAATAGATGACCTACATATGTTACTTCTGGAAGCCTGAATTTGCACTTTAGAGGATTACACTTCAGGTTCACTTCACATGCTCTGTCCTGAACTTTCTGAGGTTTTGGTCATGCTCTGCTTCACAGTTGCCTCCAACCAATAAATCATCAACAATTATGGCACAGGGATAACCTGAAAAAAAGTTGCTCCATTGCATTCTGAAAGCCTTCACTTGCAGAATCTATACCAAAAAGCATCCTAAAAAATCTGTATCTGCCAAATAGGGTACTGAATGTAGTCAGTAATGAAGATTTGTAATGAAGCACCACTTGCCAAAATGAACTCTTTGCATCCAAAACAGAAAAAACTGTGGCATTTAGCATCAGGGCAGTGACCTCTTCTACTGTATGTATAGGATGATGGGGTCTCTTTAATGTTTTATTCAAGTCTCTCAGATCAGTGCATATTCTGATTTCATCCAAGCTCTTTTTATGAGCAGCTACCATCGAAGACACACCCTTGGTTGGTTCTGTGACTGGACAAATCACACCCTGCTGCACCATTTTATTTAGTTGGACCTTGACTTTATTCGGCATAGCTACTGGAACTCTCCTTGCTGGTCTGACCACTGGACTGACTTCTGGGTCTATTTTCATGGAGTACACAACTGGAAGTTTACCCAACTTGTTGTCAAAAACATCAGCATACTCTCAGAAAATGGTATCGGTGAAATTAGACTAGGACATGTGCTTACATGATGGACTTATGTGGTAAATGAAAGCAGTTTCATTCTCAAACTGTCTCTGAGACCTAACAATGACTGCACAGGTCTTCGAACTACATAGAATTACAAGCAGTATTTGTTCCCAGCTAAAAAGCATGAAAGTATTACTGAACCTTCAGTTTGAATTTCTTCACCTCCATAAGTAACAAATTTTGCACTATTGGTAAGATTAAGTTGCTCACCAGCTCTCATCTTAGCAAATGTTTCTGCTGACATAACATTACACTTTGAACCAGTATCTACTTTGAGCTCTGTGGGCTTACCATTAATCATGACCATGCAGAATACTTCATTCTTTGCCAACAAATCTACCGCATCAACCTTTTTACCAACCACTGATTCACCATCTACATAGAAAGTAGGATTGCAGCTCTCTATATGACCAACTTGCTATTTTGAGTGACCTTTCTTTACAATAGAGTAAGGCGTGCTTGATTTGCAAAACTTTTGAAAATGATTCCATTTTTTAAACTTGTGACATTGCTGACCAAATGCTAAGCACTTTTTTCTTTTAGACTCATGACTGGCACCACAGTTGTGACAGTTAATAAAGCTTGACTTGGGTTTTGCTGATTCACCCTTGCACTGCACTGAGCATGTTCGTTTTACTGAGCTAGTCTTGAAACTTGCTAGAAAGTCATGTGTCTTTCCAGAAGAACTTGCTGGAGTTGCCATGTGCTTAGACCTGTTTCTGCTAACCACATCTACTATTTATGTTTGCTCTAGGGCTCATTAAAATTATGCTTTTATCACTTGTAAGCATATTTGGGTGCCTTTCTCTGAGCTCATGGATTTGACAAATCTCTATACCTTGCTCAACATTAAATCATTGTAACAAAGCAAAATCTTTCTCACTGCAGCACTAGTAAAACCACACACTGTCCTTTAGTAACTCATCTTTCAAGTCACTAAATCTGCATATTTTAGCTTTATTTCTCAGGTCAGTGATATAAGGTGCAAAAGTTTCCCCTGGCTTTTGGTCTCGTATAAAATAAATGCCTCTCTAATGTAACATTCTTCTGGTGGTTGCACATTTCTCTGAATTTAGGCTTTAGACACTCAGGATCCCCTCTTGATTCAGCTGGTACAACAATTTGGTGGTTTCCCCCTCTCCAGTATATACTGCTGATGCATACACAAATGAACGGTCCCTTTCAATAGCTTCAGCTCCTGCCAAGTTAAGCAAAATGAACACCCTTGTCTTTATCTGAAAAAGCTGCTTGTATAAAATGTCATACTCCTGGTCGAATACTCACCAAGTCTCTGCTCTCTGGTCAAATACAAGTGGACTGGGTCTGTGAAATGCCTCTGCCATATCAACACACACCACTGAAGGCTCTTGAGTTTATGCACAAACATGCACACACACACACACACACACACACACACACACACACACACACACACACACACACACATATATATATATTCCAAAAAATTATCTGAAGACTTGTAACTATACACAATACCACAGTAAGCCTCTTAAACACTTGTAGTTTGCAAAATAAGTCTCTGTAGCACAAGCACAAGAACACTCTTGAAATCACTGTACTTTATGAAAACACTACTTAGTGTAAGAAACACTCTGAAATAATTGAAATTTGTGAATAAACTGTATATGGTAGAAGAAGCTCAGAGTAAGAAACACTTTAAACTGATTACCCGTGAATGAACTGTATACAGCACACAGTAAACTTTTCAAAATGGCTGTACTTTGCAATAACTGTACAGTGTAAGAAATGTTTCAAAATGGTGGCACTCCACGCATAAACATACACAGCACAAGAAACTTTTTCAAAATGACTGTATTTTGACTGCACTTTTGTGAAATAGTTACACTTTACACACATAAACTCTTTGAAACAAATGCACCATGGTAAGGCACACACTGCAAACACTTTGCACACTCTTGAGATACTTTGACCAATTCTAGTTATGCCTTGAATAGCTCTGGTTAAAGCAAAATAACAGCCCATGCCCAAATACAGTCATTTTACTCAAAAACATGCAGTCACCTTGCTTTTCTATGTTCATTAATGCTTATTTCATGCCCAATACACTTTCTTGTGCTTGTTTTGCTCTGAACATATTTATTTTTTACTTTAAACATGCTCGTTTTCCCTTAAATATGTTAGTTTTAAAACCTGATGCAATTCTGAACCCCTCTTGAGTTTCCCTGATAATTCTTTTATCAGATACCATAGTTCCAAACATTTTCTTTAATTATTAATGCATTTTGTTCCCTTCATATGTGTAATAATACTTTTTTGTGCTACTCGCTCAATTAATAATACATCTTGCGTCTTGCAAATGTCTCGTTGCATTTCTTTTATAAAATAAATTATTTGTGCAAGTTTTTGTTACCTGTAGTTTGTTTCTGGCCCTTTTTCTTTTCTAGACATCCTGGTTCTGATACCATGTCACTCGTCTGGCCAGGATAAAACAGACTAACAGTTATGGGTTTTATTCAAGCAGCTTTATTGTACACAAACACATCAGGATTGAGGCTTTGTAACTTAAACTTAAATAAACATAAACAGACTGACTGTCACATTCATACATGTTCACAATCTAGCTGTTCTACCAAAATGACACTGCTGCCTGCACGTGCTCAGTATCTATACTGCACGTGCATCACCTGGAAATGCTTCTTAAAGTTACAACACACACTGTTCTACAGTTGTCTCATTGATTATCTGCATATTGAAAAATGGGTAAATGAACATGACATGTTACATTGTTGGCTAATAAATCAGTTTTCTGTCCTTTTAAGGAACTGGATTTTTGTGTATTTTGATATATAAAGCATATTCAGTTCTGTTAGACTAAGTATCAAGTTTATATTTAAAGAAAACTCATCCTAAATAATGACCATTGGATGTACTCATAGATGTGATCAACATGCAAAGAATGAATCAAATGCATCAGCCATATGCAGTTCATTTCCTCAAATGTAGACCATGTGGACAGCCACCTTGGAATAGCTATAACAGGTCAGGAATGGTACAGGTATGCAAATGAAGGTAGCCACTATAAGCCATGATTCACAAATAAATAAATTCAGTTTGAAAGGCAGGTTATGATACCTCCAGGGTGTGGTAACACAAATACAGACAACTAAATGAACTTACAAGGAAAAAAGGTCTGTAGCATGGCATACGTCCAGCAAACTAAAGTAATGTTACAGTTTACCTGAGCCCTTCATTAATCAGCTCTGCAAACTAGCACTGCTCTACATGCATGGGCAATGATGGCGATTGTTTTATAGGTTGTTCCTGCCCATTACTGTGGAGTATCTTTTGGGTACTGCTGCTGAAATGCCTGCCAGAACACTGTGATATGTAATCAGGCAGTCAACGTTGAACTACCACTATACATAGTGCTATGTGTGCTGTATAAGGTACAGAACAGTACATTTGTAATATTTGTGTATCCAGGTCTACATGCCAAAACTATTTACCTATTCTTTTCCTGTCAAATCTGAATAAAGAAAACTTTCAAGGGTCCAAGAAGGTCATGTGTAGACATACTCACATGTCTGTCTGCCTACAGCTATATTGTTGACCATAAATTATACAAACAGGTGAACTAATATCCTTTAACAACATGGCCTCAGTGAAAAAAG
Organism: Protopterus annectens; assembly: GCF_019279795.1. Lineage (NCBI taxonomy): Eukaryota > Metazoa > Chordata > Ceratodontiformes > Protopteridae > Protopterus > Protopterus annectens. The sequence goes on from NC_056735.1 coordinate 662,213,686, forward strand.
TTCCCATGGTATAAGCATTGTACATTACTGGCAGTCAGTGTCTCCTACCCATTGGCTGCAAAGGACTTTGATAACTCAGAGTGAAGTAATGTACCTTATTTATTTCTCATCATTTAAATATTGTCAAATACAATGTCTCAGCTTCTCTGTTGCCACTGCATTTACTATTCTTGTCCACTGGTTCTCCAGTTAGATTGTTACTGGTAAATGATGCAGAACAAATTCATCTGAATAGTAAATATAAATGATGCGTGTCTGTGTTATACACTTTAGTAAACCTCCCAGAATGCTGGAAAAAAAAGGTCACAGTCAGCAGTATGGAAACCCTCTTTTCAAGGCACCTATTAAAAGAAAAACAAAAAAACTTCTCACTTTACTAAAACTCTACACATTTGTCCAGTCATTACAGAGTGTAAAAAATGAAAGTGAGAATACATCAGTTAGGAGATGATATTTACAATAGCATGTTGTATTCTTTTCCTCATCATACTTAATGTAGCAATTATTAATAACATAAATGTGACCAAACCATGTTTAAATGATAATTAATGTAATGTGTCTTACAGTTTCTAGCAAACAACTCTGTTGTGCACTTTGACCATAAAACAGACATACATGCAGGATGAGGATTTATGCTACCCTTCAAACAGGTGCAACAGGACAACCCCCACCCACATAGTTCAGTTGATTCCATTGGTGAATATAGACCCAACTCGCATCTCGAGTGAATATATTTAGGTTATCACACCAAATCTTTCCCTAGTGTCATATGTATATTTCACTGCCCTCTTCTGTCCATCTAATGAAATAATGCCTGCAAAGTATATTGAAACTGCCCCAGGAGCAAATTAATTTTTATGTGAATAACTAAAACTTCAACTGCTATGTGCCAAACAAATTATCTCTCAGTAGAACAATTTTGTATCACAACTTATCTTGGAAGGCAAAACATCCAACAAGGAATTCATCCATATCTAATAACAGACATCTTCATTATTAACATCCAACACAGATGTACCTATAGCAAAGTCTGCCACTACCTAAGTGACAACTATCCAGTTATAACATACTGCTCATTTAAAACCAGCACATCCCCTCTAGTTCTAAAAGTCAGTAAGAATAATGTCAGTTTATCTAGAACAGAAAAAAAAATAATATCAGAGAGCCTTGATGCAGAGAACTGGATACTAGTCTGTGATGACTGTGATGACAGCAATTAATAACAGCATTATGTGCATTCTTCAGTATTAGTATCTCAGTTCATGACAGTCTATCCCCCAGACAAATTACAGTTAGATCCCAAAATGTCCTTGGCTGGAATATAATAACTTAAAAGCACTACTAAGACAGGGAAGCAATATCAGGAAGAAATGGAAACAAAATCCCATGGACATTAATAATCACAATATTTACAAAGAAATAAAAGCAGCCACCAGAATTATCATCAATATTACAAATTTAACATGTATTACAATAAAATTATCACTACACTACAGCCCCCCAAAATTATTTTTAAATTCACTCAAACTCCTAAGGGATGATCTCACCTACTCTCTCAGGCAAACTAGTCCACTTCCATAAAATACTTTTAAAAATGATGATCCCTATGAAACTGGATGCAGACACCATAATGATCTTTTAGGTCAATTGTCTAGTATTAGAAACTCATCAAAATGGGGAAGGTAATTTCATAGAGGCAGATCTTCCAAAAGCCACATTCTCCAACAAAATCTATCTTATGTATCACCAAGTAACTACTCTTTATCCCCAGTATCCCACTTCCAATGCAAGAATGTCTTATTCTTGTTATGTTGTTATCAAATCTGACTTTAAAAACATATTTATAAGAGAACATATGTTCTGTTATGAATAATATTTATAAAGTAAGAGCACGTTTTTTTTTTTTTAGAACGGGGGACAATAGTGCTGTTTTGCTCTTTTATTATGTCAGATTTGATTTTATGCTTCATATTTATTCACAGGACGAACATTTTTCATGCTTGTTTTACTTTATGTAAATTGTTACGTTTGTTATGCTTTGCACCTTTCAGTGCCTCGATACTTAATTATTCTAATTAGTAACAGTTTGTTATATAAAGGTTTCAGTTACTAGTGGCATTTGTTCTGATGAAGTCTCTAACATTGAGATAAAAGCACTTAACTTTTTGTATATTTTATGTTAATAAACAGCTTTACTTGCTTTCGGACTTTGGATTTTTGGATACTATTGGCATTTGTATAGGGTGTAGCACAGTTGTGTGGGGTCAGTTACTTGCTCAGGATGGCTTTTTATGTTTTCTGACAGTCTTGGTTGAGCCATCTTTTTGACACACTGTTTTTACTTTACATTTGTCACAATTTTTTTTATTTAAATAGGATTAATTTTATTTGTAGGCATTTGAATTAGGTAAGTAGATTTTTGGGGGGGTTGTACTGTGTATTTTTGTATGTACATTGCATGAAGGTATGTGAAGCTATATTTTTTATTTTGAAGTAAATTGGAAATGCAGAAAGTGTTTTACTTTATTATTTTATTTTTTTTTTTTTCTGTTCAACAAAGTGTTTTATTGGGGTGGCAGAGGACTGGGTTATGTGGGCTAGTAGATTTTGTAGATGTATACATCTGAGTTTTGCATATGCTGTATGCAAATTTTTACTTTAACTTTTAGAAAGTTACATAAATATGGTGGATATAGAAAACCTTTAGTAAATTTGATGATCTGCCAGGGATAAAGATAAATTTGTAACAATGTGCTAAGGGTATAAATAAATTTATTATGATAATTCAAGACAGCAGATAAAAAACATATATGTAATAAATCAGATGCATATCTTATCACAGTGTTTACATGGAGTCTACTGTTAGTATATATACATATATATATATATATATATATATATATATATATATATATATATATGTATATATATATATATATATATATATATATATATACATGTGTGTTTGTGTAAGTATTTACAATATAGGAAGCACTACTGTTTATCATTTCAAAACATAACTTATCTAAATGCATTGTTATAAGCTATTGATGTAGTATTTGCAATGTACTTTGTTGCGGGTGCTGCATTTGCTGGAAGGTTATGCAATTCAGAGAAGATGGAGAAAGTTTCTTGTTTTATAAATAAGTGTCTCTTTTCTCTGAATCTGTGCAGTCTTGGAGGTAGGATACATAGAGATTGGTGGTGTTCTGGGTGGAGACTGTTTTTTATACAAGATTTGAACTTATTAAATGTATTGCTTTTGGCTAACGTAAGTAATACAAAAGAACAAGTGGTTAACACAATTCTTTTTGATAAGTTCCTATGCATCCTACAAGAATTGCTGAATCATTTTCAGCTTAGTGTTATTGTTATTATTACTATTGTTATTCTTGTTCTGATGCCAATGTATAGCAACAAGTTCTTGGTAATAAATCCAATAGCAAGCCAGGGTAAAACATATTACCGAAGTGCTGATGTGTCATTTGTAAAGTCAGTTCTACAGAACACAACATGCAAGTGCTATTTTTTCATAGTTGTGTTCTGCGTTTTTATATGTCTGTGGCTAAAAGTCTTGGCATTAAAACTTTTAAAAGTCTTAGTGCTTATACATTTAGCTGATGATTTTTTTTTTCTTTGATGGTTGTGGTTGAGAGTGTTCCCTCAATAAACATGCACAAACAAATACATAAATTCCTTGAAAGAGTTTTCTTACTGAAAGTCTTTCTCCAAAACTGCGCTCAGATGAACTTCCTTCTGCAAACAGTGTGTTGAAATATTGTGAAATATTGATTAGAATTTTCATTGCATTTAGTGGAAAGAATATGGCTAATCAAAACAACTTTCATAAAATCAACAAACCTGTAACCAAATATTTGTAGCAGTTGGAGTTTTTAATTTTACAGTAGAGCCTCCGTTAACCAGAACTGAAGCAACCGGCACTCCCAAGCAACTGGCAGTTTTGATTGGCCCATATGCCTGTATACGAGCCAATCAAAATCACAAAGTGGAGCCACTTCTAGCCTGCTTAGTTCTTTAGTTCACTTCTTGGCTCAGGTGCCTTCTGTATGAGATCTGCATTTTCTTCCTGTGTCTGTGTGCGATTTTGATGAGGTGATATAGCCCCCCCCCCCCCACATTGTAAAGATAGTGTCAGTGTTCCTCTGCATTGTTCATAAGTATATGCACTGCATGAAAGTGAATACATCAACCTGTCCAGAAACAGGCTGGCAACCTATTCAGGATTATTTCCTTTACATTGCAAAAAGTCTGTGCAGTGATAGGCTGTAGCTTCCCCACAACCCTGAATATGATTAAGCAGGTAATTACAGAATGAATGAATGAATGGATGGATGAATGGATGGAAGGATGAATGAATGAATATGTAACATTCCCATTTGTGTGACAGCACATGCTTTCCTATATTAATATAGTCTTTTGACTTTTTGGTGTGCCTCATTTTAATAGTAATATTAGGGTATTGAAAGAATGGCTAAATTTTGCATTTACTATTAATAAAAGCTTTAGAACTACAAAATGTGTACTTTACAGAACTAAACATGTAAATATTGTTATTTAAAAAAAAATTTCATATTTTCTCTCAAAAAGGGGAAATATAATGTATGTACACACACCCACATACACACACACACACACACACACATATATATATATATATATATATATATATATATATATATATATATATATATACAGGTGTATATATGCATTCCCAATATTTTGTTATTTGTGATTCTAGAAACTTCCTTATTATTTATTATTTGACTGTTTTTAGAATGTGGTGGAACAATACTCACAAAAAATAGAACTGGATTTGAAGGAACCATCAGAAGTCCATATTCACCAAGTTTCTCTCCACCTAAATGTACCTGTACCTGGTACTTTAAGGTATTATTTTATTTGTTTCTTTATGAAAGTGATCTTATTATAACAACTCTTAAATAGTACTACTGTTTTCAAATGTATGTAACCTTAACAACTTTGTGAAATATCATGCAGTGACATTAACATGTCATTATGATTATGCAAGTTATAGAATCCGAAATAATGATAGTCATTATCATCACCACTCCCCCTGTTTTCCCATTTTCATATGAGATTGGGATGTTTTATCAGTTGCTGCCTCTTTTCTCTATTCAGATCCATTCTCTTATCTTCTTCGAAAATCATGCCTGTCTGTCTTTCGTCTTCCCTCAGGCAAGCTATCCATTTCCTGGTTGAATATTCTCTTCTTATCTTGCCCTTTTCTTGTCTCGCCCAAATCTGATTTACCAAATTATGTTCTGCATTCCTGCATGTGTGGCTGAACAACCATAATCTGATTTCCTCGACCTTCTCAGTAACTGGGGCTACTTTGGCTCCTGCTCTAATATCCTCGTTTATTCATTTGTCCCACAGTATGCATTGTACTGCTCATCTCAGACACTTCATCTCCCCTCACCTCTAGCTTCCTCGGCTGCTTTGCCTGCACTGCCCAGGTTTCTGTACCATAGTACTGGTTGTGCCACTGTTTTCTGCGCCTTATTTCTGAACTTTTCTCCCATTCTTCTGTCACACACTACCCCTGAAACTTTGTGCCAGTTGGCTGATGCACCTCTAATTCTAGCTTTGATGTCTACATAAACAGTTCCCTTTTCATCAGCCTCACTTCTCAAATACCTTAATCTTTTAACATATTCCACTGTTTTCCCTTCTATCTCATTTCTAAATGCTTGATTTCCCCATTTACTGCCATGGCGATTGTCTTGTCTCTTTTCAGTTATTGCCAGTAATGTTTCACAGTAATAATATCTCTGTTATAAGTATACCTAAATGTGTTATTCTATAACCAGTACTGACCATAGCAGTCACTGCTGTCTACATTCACTATAACATTCCCGGATCAAGGTATGTTGCACACTTTCATGGACTGATGATTTCTAACTAGAAGATATAAATGCCACGTGACACGTCTGTCAGGCTGCATGTCTGTTCTAAGCACTATTGAAAGCCGACCTGTAGGTAATGCAGCGGTTCTTCCTGATACCATCACTTTTGGAGGAAAAAAAAGAGTTAATTCTGCTAATTTTATGTTTTTTCTGATCTTTCTCTACCTCTCTCAGATTCCTGAGTAACCTTATCTGTACTTAGGACGACAAAGAGTATGCCATTTGTCTAGTGTGTCTTCAACCAGGACAACTTGACTGGATCCCAAAAGATCAGTTTTGCTTTGTGTAAGCTGTATGTCATACCAAGAAAATACTACTCAATTTCAAAAACATAGGAACAACTAATAAAATCCTAACACTGAGAAATTAGAACTTCTGTAAGCTGATCTGAATATGAATGGAAACTGCAGTGCCAGAAACATATGGAACCAATACACAACAACATATAACACAGAAATGAATATAGGAAAATGTTGATAACTAACTACATGCATAAGAATAGATGTCATACAACAATGATTTCCATGCAGTGTTGTGAAAAACAGAACACCAAAAGGACTATTATCAACATAAAGCCATGAAAGCCAAAGTCAACACAGGAAAATACATGCAGCTGAACAAAATATCCAGTGGCCATACAGAAGGAACACACACAGTGTAAAGCATAGCAATACCAAAGGGATGAGGTAGAAGAGGGAGTGAGGCAAAAAACAGAGGTAAATACTTGAGGAAGTCTAAGTCGTACCTAATATTTCAGGGAAGGGTATGATATCATTGGCAGAGTTAGTCATCATTTTTCATGTATACTGGAATAGGTAGGGTGACTATAAAAAAACAACAAAAAGACAAAAATAGGTAGGAAAACAGCACATGAAGGAAGCACAAAGCAAACATAGTGGGCAAGCCCTACAGACAAGGTAGGGCATAAGAGTCTATATTACCTTGTCAAAAGACATTTTAATCGAATGCCTGTTTGTTGACACATAAATAGTGAACTCCCAAAATTCTGAATGGCCATTTCAGCGAAATTTTTCCCAGGGGGAAAAAAACACTTGGTCGTTCAGGAATTTGCCCTTTTCTCCATTGTAGTGCGATCTTGGAGTTGATATATTTAGTTAGGGGCATGTGAGGGCGAAGCTCCCCACTACATAGGGTCTGACAGTTTGTTTGGTTTTTGGTTAGCTAAGCAACATATCTCTCAGCCATACCCAATTCCTCGGTATTTACCAATTTTGAGGTGAAAATAATGGGGTGCCACGAATTTCCAAGTGGCCCGCTTAATTCCCGAATTTCACAGGTTTTATTTTTCAATTTTTTTTGCGAAATTTTGCTGACGTCATCGCATACAGGGCATGCACAATGATGTCAGCTTTGTGAGCAGACTGCTAGCCTTTCAAAATTTGGCTGGGCTCGAGGGGCTATATACTGTTACTCTTCCTGTGTTTATCCTTCCGTATGGCAAATCAGCAAGACGGCAATGTGTTTGCAGTTGCAGCAGCAGCATCAAAAGTCATCACAAGCCGACTTATGGGGGACTGGTTGAGTGAGAGCACTGGGCAGCTGCATAGTGTGTTTTTGTTTTAATTTAATTAGAGCAAGGCCAAGGAAGGAAGCCAGAAGGCTCATTAGTATCCTATGAGTGCAACAGCTGAGCAGCCAAAGCAAGCAGCAGCAGTCATCGAGTGAACTGGTTCTCTAACATTCTGAACTTGAGAAAATAAAATATTATAGGTATGCTTGAGGAAATGCTAAAACATTTTTTATTTGCACGCTTATTTTAACAGAGTTAGTATTCTTTAGGAGAGCATATGGCTACAAGAGTGGTGCATATTGTATAGCATTTTAAATCTGTGTAGTGTGTATAATTAAGTAGTGGAAGTGAAATTCTGCATGTCTTTCTCTTAACCATGAATGTTTGCCACATTATAATTTAATTGTATAGCTATTTAAGTCATTATTTGAAGTCTCAAAGGGCACTAACAAACCTCACCAACTGTTAATTTACAACCAGCATGCTCACACATTGCCACAGATGTTCTAACAGAAAAACGGTCACATGTTACCGCTTTTTAGTTGAGAGCGGTAAGACAAAGAAAAATCTTGCCTGGCTGTTGCCGTACGCAAGAGGGCTTCTCTCCTTCATCTTTCTGTAGAACTGTTAAAATACATGGTCAAACTGAAGCTTTCCTGTCTACAAATGAAATTTACAAGTTAAGGGGGCTGCAGTGTCTATTTTATGTTAAAGCATGTTTTGTAACACATACATTTAAAAGGGGTGCATAGCGGAGCAGTTTTATTTTTAGATTGGCAATTTGGCATGGTTTTCCATTCAGAGATCAGGTCCCAGTTTAGCATCAGATCACAGTTTAGTGGTACAGAGTAATAGAAAAGACTGCAGACTGCAGTACCTTAACAGGTGAGCAGGAAGGAACCACTTCTGTACCTGCTAAACTCAGTCCTTGTCTCCACATTAAATTCGTATTACATACTGAATAATGAATAAGAAACTGCAACAGGCGTTAATTTTAGTTTTATATAATAGAATTGTATTTAAGTTTTATACAAGTTCAGATGTTAATATAAATAAAGCAGTTTTGTTCTGGTTGTATTTTATTTATATTAATGTTGAAGGCTGATGTGCAGACTTTGCGCAGTTAATTTTATTTTTATAAAAGAAAATTGTATTTTAGTTTTGCACAAGTTCAAAGTATGATACGTTCAAATATTAATATAAATAAAAAAACTGTTGTTCTGTTTATTTTGTGTTTCATAATATTTTGTCTGTTCAGTTTGCATTTAAAAGTTAGCATCCCAGAATTCCATCAGAGTGGGTGGCATTACATAATTATGTATGCAAATTTTATGTTAATCAATGTACAGATTTGTACCTATTTTTCATGGGCCTTTGTCCAGATTTTTTATGTTTCCAAGTTGAGAGGTATGCTAAGCAATTTTTTCCCCTGGGAAAAAAAAAAATTGCTGAAGTGGCCATTCGGAGTTTTGGGAGTTCGCTGTTTATGTGTCGATGAAAAGGCGTACGATGAAAATGCCCTTCGACTAGGTAATATAGACTTGGGCATAATACATATGTTAGGGAAAATTAAGGGTGATGGGCAAACAGATGGTGGACATGGCCCAGCTACTATATATCATCAATCCAGGATGGAAGCTACAGGGACAACCGAAATAAAATCAGTAAGCATGCATGCAACATTTCTGAACCATGGAAATGTGTACAACAGTATCAAAGCTGCACACAGTATCTGTTGCAACACACAGCCATACTCCTAGATGCACATGGACATTGGTGTATATGAGACACGCAGATCGCATTATGACATACTTAGGTGTGAAATGGCACACTGTAAGTCACATCAGTTCATGGACACATGCACAAGGGCATGACGTGAGACAGTGCAGGCAGCACAACAGACATCCATGCTGTCCTACTAGAGTAAGGTTTAACTGCATGTGCTGTATACAATGTACATGACATGAACAATGCAAGAAAAATGCCTAATGCCAACTCTGACCACCTGTCATGCAGCTCATGACAGAACAATAGGGTACGCAATACAATAACATTCACAGGCATGTACAATGTCATAGAAGTTGTGCACAACTAAGCTGTACCCAAAGAAAAATGGTCAAATAAAAGTACTTTATCCAGTCATACTGTGATTAAAATGTTAGTGTCAAGATAGGTCGTACAACAGTATTGTATGCAGCACACCACAACAACAGTGGATGTAAAACCAAGCACACACACGCGCGCGCGCGCGCGCACACACACACACACACACACACACACACACACACACACACACACACACACACACACACACACACACACACACACACCACCACCACCACAAAAATGGCAGCAAGACCAGGCATACCCAATGCACAGAGGCATGAGGAAGAAGATGGACAAACAATTGGTGGCAAAACACAGATAGTGCTACACCACCATAGGATATGCAATAGTAGACTGCCTCCGATTTCACTTGCACACATGCACCAAATGTTTAGAAGCAGTACACCCTGTAAATCAGTGTGTATCTTGAACCTAGTCAGCCACTGTAGTTAGATATGGGCATATAAGTTACTGGGTACATGCAGGATCAGTGCCATTTTGCATAGTCAGCCAGAGTGAATTCAGGAATGAATGGAGATGCACATCTATGAGTGTTTAAAGTAAAAAGTCAGTTAATTAGCTTATAAAGTTCAAAGTACATGTTCCAGTCACAACTTCTGATGTGTTTATGTACAATAAATGACTTGAACACATACCCAGCCTCAGTGTCTCATTTGAATACGAGACATGCCACATGGTGTCAGAATGGGATCCAAAGTTGAAGCAGCTTACAAAGTATGAGGCACAAAGTTAGAAGTAGAGAAATATACAGGAGTGAACTTGCAAACAGGTCAGTGGTTATTCAAGGTACTTAAACAAGTTTAAATGATTTTTCAGTCACTGAATGCGTGGTGAAACATTCAAAACATTTGAAATAATTACTGAGATAAACAAAATGCCTGAAATAGCAATATATTGACAAAAGTGTTCAAAATAATTTCCAAAGTGTTTAAAATGTACGAAAGGGCTAAAATATCCAATTTTTTTCACAATGTACAACTTTTCCCCATTAACTAAACCTATCTGAAGTGTCCAGAATATCCACAGCATTTGCAGTGTTAAAATAAAGCAGTTTCAGAAAGATTGTTTTGCAGTTGGGAATAATTACAAGAACTTGGTCTATGCTTATATTTAAATGAAGTTTCTTATGGCAAAGGGATTTCACAAACCTTGATCACTGCTGTTTGATAATAATATTGCTGAGAATTGTCGAGTGTTTAAGCAAGAATATGACATTTTCATACAGTCTGCATTTTCTGATAAAGATGCATGTACAACGGCATTTATACTCCTCAATTTTGCTGACTCAGAAGCCATTGAGAGGGAATGTTCATTTGTGTATGCACCTGTCATGTATGTAGGGGAGGGGAAGAACCACCATATTGTGATACATGCTGAAATGCGGGAAGACCCGGAGTGCTTAAAATGTAAATTTAGAGAAATGTATAACCCTCAAATGACTATTACAATGGAAAGGCACACATTTTATGCAAGAAATCAAAAACCTGGTGAAACTATAGCAGCATATATTATTGACTTGAGAAATAAAGCTAAAATGTGGAGATTTGGTGATTTATGAGATGATTTGATAAAAGACCATTGTGTATTTGTTGTTAATGATGCAGTGAGAAAGAATTTGCTTCAAGATAGTGATTTAACATTAAGCAAAGCCATTGAGATTTGTCAAATGCATGAGCTTGCAGAAAAGCAGATGAATATGCTTACAAATGAGAAAAGCATTATCAGAAAAAACGTGGTAGGACACTGCTATTCCTTAAAACTTTTATTGCATAAAACCACAAAATAAACCACAAGATGAGCGCTTTCGGGATATTTCCCTTCATGGTAGGACTTTGGTACAGCACTACCGCATTTTTTCTGATATTGCTGGCTGGTTTCATTTGGTAGAACTTTGGTACAGCACAGGATTGTGTTTCTTCAAATGAGAAAAGCATGTTTGCAGTTTCTACTAGTGCGAATGTTGATAGTGTGCAGCAACAGAAAGTTAAGATGAAAGAGAAATATAAACCGAAGGTTGCCATAGCCAATCTCATTGTTAACTGTCATAATTGTGGAGGCAGTCATGAACCTAAATGAGAAAAGTGCTTAGCTTTTGGTCAGCAGTGTCACAACTGTAAAAAGTGGAATAATTTCCAAAGGCTTTGCAGTCTAAAGTGGCACAACCTTTTATTAAAAGAGAGCATCTGAAGAAGCCAGTAGAGCAGATAGATAGCTGTGAGCAAACCTATGTTGATGGTGTCTCTGTGATCGATGAAACCGTTAATACAGTAGACTATCAGTTGGCAGCAAGGAGTGAAATATTTTGTACTGTACGTATTAATGGCAAACCTGTAGAGCTTAAAGTAGATACTGGATCCAATGCGATGCTTTATCAGCACAAATGTTTGCCAAAGTAAAATCTGGTGAGAAACTTGATTCAGCAAAGTGGGCAAAACTAGTTGCTTATGGTGATGAAGCAATTCAGACTGATAGCACAGTAGTCCTTCCATGCCATTCTGCTGGAAACAGCTATGACTTGCACATTTATGTAGTCAAAAGACATGTGCAGTCACTGTTAGGCCTCAAAGACAGTGTGAGAATGGAACTGATTTCATGTAATAGAGGCTCATCATATAAGTATGAACAACAACAATAGTTTACCCAGAATATTTTTAGTGAAATTGCTGATATTTTCAAAAATGAGCTTGACAAACTTCTATCCACATATTCCATGAAGTTAAAACATGAAGTAAGCCCAGTTGGCAGACCAGCAAGGAAGATTCTGGAAGTAATGCAGAGTAAAGTAAAAGCAGAATGTGACAAAATGGTGAATTCAGGTGTCCTTACCCCAGTAGAAAAAACAACTGAATGGGTATCCTCCATGGTTGTAGCTCATAAGAAAACCTCAGATGATATTTGAATATGTATTGATCCAAGAGACTTAAACAAAGCACTTAAGCGTCCTCATCATCTGATATGCACAGTACAAGAAGTAGCTGCTCTCATGCCAAATGTCACTATTTTTTCAGTCTTAGATGCAAAAAGTTCCTTTTGGCAAGTTTTACTGGATTGCATATCTTCACTGTTAACCACTTTCAGTACACCATTTGGTAGATACAGCTTTCTGAGAATGTCATTTGGGATAAATTCTTCCAGTGAAGTATTTCAATGTGTAATGGAGCAAATTTTTTCTGTTTATCCATGTGCTATCATAGTAGACGACATTATTGTAAGGGGCAATGGTGAAGACAAACATGATAGAAATCTCAGGAAAGTTCTAGACCATGCATGTGAAGTCAATCTTAAACAAAATCCTCAGAAATGTAAATTCAAACTGAAAGAAGTTACTTATGCGGGATATTTGTTTACCAGTTCTGGCTTACAACCAGATCTGTCCAAGCAAGTAGCAATTCTTGAGATGCCAGTTCCAGAAAATGTCACTTCTTTGCAATGTTTTCTTTGTATGGTCAACTATTTAGGAAAGTTCATCTCAGACTTGAGTGAGCTTTCAGCCCTCTTACGTGAGTTGACACGCAAAACTGTAAACTGGTCTTGCAAATAGAGATACAATATGTACAAATAGAGAATGGCAGTAGTGTATGCATGTTCGAAGTTCAATGATTATATTTATGGAAGACCTATCCAAACAGAGACTTATCACCATCCACTAGTGACGTTTTTGAAAAAGCGAATACATGCAGCCCCAGCATGCTTGCAACGCATGATGTTAAAATAGCAAAAGTACAATTTCAATATTGTCTATACAAAAGGCAAATATTTATACCTTGCTGATGCTTTGTCACAAGCACCGGACAAACAGAACAGCATGAAAATGAGAAGCAGACTTTGAAGTCATGGAGGCCAGAAATTTTTCATCATCACGTCTTGATAAATTCAGAAATTGCACTGCTTCAGACCCAGTTCTCCAGAAGGTGAAATACATTATCAGTCAAGGATGGCCAACATGACAAACCAGTTTACCACTACACAAAGAGAAGTATTTCCCTTACTGAGACAAGCTCATGATGGACATCATGAGGGGTCCAAAAGTGGTGGTTCCTACAGCATTGCAACATGAATATGTCAAGATTTAGCATTGTGGTCACATGGGTGCTGATTCAACCAAAAGAAGGGCAGGAGACATTGTATTTTGGCCTTCTATGTCAAAAGATATACAGAAGGAAACTCTGGCATGTTCAATTTGCAACAGCACCAAACTGCACCAACCAAAAGAGCCACTTCAGCTAAACCAGATTCCCAAATTACCATGGTCAACAGTTACTACTGATATTTTCAAATGGAATGGTCACCATTACTTAATGTTAGTAGAATGTTATTCAAATTGGTTTGAAATTGACCTTCTTCCTAACTTAATGTCCAGCACTGTCATTAGACATTTTTCTATCCATGGTTGTCAGCACAAAGTCATTTCTGACAATGGTGCACAGTTTACAAGTCAGCAGTTCAAGAAATTTGCTGTGACTTTGGACTTTGTTGATATTATTAGTAGTCCTGAGTATCCACAGTCCAATGGATTAGCTGAGCATGCAGTTCAAAGTGCGAAATGTTTATTGAAGAAATCTAAGAGAGAGATGGTACCGATGTTTTCCTTAACTTATTCAATCTCAGAAACATTCCTTTACATAACTTGGTTGCTTTACCTGCTCAGACACTGATGTCCAGACAGACTAGAACAACCCTTCTGATCAGTAAACAATTGTTATTACTAAATACAAAGAACAACAGAATGGTCAAAACTCATCTTTTGAGAAAACTGCAGTCACAAAAGTTGTACTATGATAAGTGCAGTAAACCTCCTACACCATTAAAACAAGGAGAAGGATATGACCGAGTGGGAATCATCAAGAGCATTTGTGAAGAACTGAGATCTTACATCACGCAATCTGAAGGAATGGATTTCAGATGGATTTGAAGACATATATTACCAGTCTCTGAACCAGTGATGCAGCAGATTGCCTGCGCCAATGACTTTATTTCTCAGAGTGACTCTACACCTGTTTGCATTCCAGAGGACAATGTACTTTTTTCAAATAATCCTGACATAATTCCCGAAGTTCCAATTGTGAAATAATTCCCAGAGACTGTACCTGTTGTTGAACTCAGTCAAAGGTTTTATGTGACCAGATCAGGTAGAATTTCCAGACCCAATCCGAAATACACAGCGACTTGGACTTGAGTTCAAATTTAATGTTGATGTGATATCTAGCTTGTAAAATGTCTTGTTCTCCTATTGCATGTCGAACAAATTAAAGAGGGAAGATGTAGATCAGTGTGTATCTTGAACTTAGTCAGCCACTGTAGCTAGATAGCACATGTATATAAGTTACTGAGCACGTACAGGATTACTGCCATTTTGTATAGTCAGCCAGATTGAATGCAGGCATGAATGGAGATGCACATCTGAGAGTGTTCGAAGTAGCAAGTAAGATTATTTGCTTATGAAGTTTGAAGTTCATGTTTCAATTACAAATCCTGATGTGTTTATGTACAATAAATGACTTGAATGCATACCCAGTCTCAGTGTCTCATTTAAATACATGAGACATGCGACACAACCCTCTTGTTAATGGAACCATTTCCTCTAAAATCTGCAGTATGTATACCAGAGTCTTCTTGAACCACTGAACTCCAGATGGTAGCACTTCCTAAAAAGCCTCCTCTGCATTAATGCAAATTTCCCAGTAGAATTTGGCCATAACTTCCACCTGGGCCACAGATTCCCCTTTGTACTTTCAAGAGGAAGTATCATATAATGATTTATTGGTATCCAGTCTTTGCCCTTTGATTTCTTCATCAAACTATCACCAGTGACAGCCCTGTAAAGAATGACATGCATGTGCAAGGACAACCTCAAGCGCATACCACATTTTGCATACATGTAACAGTTTAAACAAACACATTACATACTCTTCAGACATATCTTATGGTAAACAATGTTTGCACTCTACCTAATATCTCTACTACTCTTTTCTCTGTCTGCACAATTGACATACTACCATAATCACTTACACAATGACACATATACCCCCCACTAATTTTTATCCTCCCACAAGCAACACAAAGAATATAACTTTCTATATATCCCCAATACCTGAAAGCACTATCTACAACCCAAGAAATGCTATCAATGAATAAACTAACCTCTAACTGTATATATTTCCTACTACATTTAGTATACTTAGTGGTGACATACATCCAAATTCTGACACAAAAAACTTTTAACAAAACACATACAACATGTCTACATTGACTCTCCACATCCTAATAAACATCTCCTCTAAAGGAAAACATGTTTCTGCTAAATATGAACTACAGAAGTATATCAAACAAGACATGTGAATGCCATGCCTGTCTTGCATAATACTCCCCTGAAGTAGTTGTCATAATGCAAACTTGGCTCAATCTAGAAATAAAATACAATGAAGTATTACCTCCAGGCTACAATATGCACAATGTTGACAGAAAAAAAGCAAACATGGAGGAGGAATAGCAATAGTGTACAAAAATAATATTGATATAGACCTACTCAAACTTAATATCCCAAAATTTAGCAATTCATAAATTATTCTCACAAAACTTAAAATAAATAACAATAAATCAATCACCATCACAAGAATCTATATTCCTCCAACCAATAACAGAAGTAGTGTGGGATATATCATCCATTGGCTATTCCAAAATACTAACCAGGAAACCATCATAATGGGTGGTTTCAACAGAGATTGACATACATGTAATTCAAAAACCCAATTAAATTCCTTAAACTTACATAGTTTTTCTCAATTAATCCAAACTATAACCAGAGGAGAAAACAAACAGGCAATCTATTCTTGATTGGGTTTTAACAAACAGGAGTTCTAACATCAACTCTGTCTGGATGCCTCTCTGACAACATTAGTGATCATCTTCCAACATACCTGTTGGAACAAAAACAATCATTAAGGAAGTTGGCAACCTGGGAAATGTTAACAAACAGCCTTCATCTCCTCCTTTTTTACTTTGCAACTGGAACTCCCTACAGATTCTACCCCTACAGGATGAAGTATCCTACTTTTAAACACCTTCCTAAACATCCTAAATGAAATGGCACCATTGAGAACTGAAACAGTAAAATCTATATCTGCTCACTAGCTAAGAAAAGATATCTGGCAGTTACTACAAAATAGAGACAAAGCAGGGAAGCAATGGTATACAAACAAAATCCAAGAATCCATACAAAACTTTAGACACCTTAGAAATGTTGTAAAAACACATCAAAAAGATAAACAGTCAAACTATACTAACATACAACAAGAGCATCAAAACAACCACAAATTATTTTGGTCCTCCATAAAAAAAAAATCCAGCCTGGCCAATCCATCACCTTGACCCTAAAAATGACTAACAAGATAGATAGCATTGCAGTGCATATCGCCTCCTATTTTACTAATTCTTTTCTATCACTAATCAAAGATAAAACACAAACTGCCCTCTGATCCCCAGATCATCTAAATAACAACACTGATAATTTTTCTTTTAAACTGTCCAAACTTAATAAGAAAACAGCTTAGTAAATTTATACCAGCTACATTAGCATTTGATAAACTACCTACCAAATATTTAAAACTAGCAGCAGACACCCTTTCCTACCCTATCTCTGCACTTATTAGCCATTCAATTACAGAAGAATGTATCTCATTCATAATGAAAAACATCATACATCATTCCCCTACACAAAGGAGGAAACTCAACAGAAATCTCAAACTACAGACCCATAACAATTCTACCACCCCTATCCAAAGTAATTAAAAAATCCATAGTCAACTCATCAATTACCTCACCAAAAACAACCTTCTAGCAAACACACAACTTGGCTTTCATACCAATCACAGTACCACAACTGCCCTTCTTAATTTTACCAATACCATCAACCAGTATAGAAATGAAAATAAGCTAGTATCCTTCCTAGATCTATCCAAAGTATCTCATCAAAAACTTCTCAATGAACTATCCTTTCTTGCATTTAGTCACTCTTTATTGTTATGGTTCCTCAGCTGATTAGCTGGTCAACAACAAGCAGTTAAATGGCAACAAGACCTTCCCCTGTCTTGCCATTCATAGTAGGAGTCCTGCAGGGATCTATGCTAGAACCACAACTATTTAACATCTTTACTAATAAACTACACATAGCAGCCAACATAGTCTCAATTGTGCAACACAGAGATGATTCCACACTCATCTGCTCTGCACTTAATCTTGTAAACTATAAGAAATTACAAACCTGTCTTTTACTACAGTTGAATCCTGGCTAACTGACTGTCATCTACCACTTAAGGTTCATAGATTCATAGGATGATACTAGACTACTGGCCTGGAGGCCTTTATAAGCCTAGCCAAGAATTTTGCCCATGTTCCCTCAAAGTCAGCACCTGTTTCCCCTGTCCAACAGGGACACAGGTGGGATCCCAGGGGTGTATTTCCTTTTTCCCATCAAGTTGTCCAGGTACTCTGCATGGACAAGGAGTATATTCCAGAGATTGAGGAGTCTTTGGGACACCAATCTATCCTGCCAACTAGTTCTATTAATGTCACAGACCAGGCTAAGGCCTTGCATGCGGGTTGTATGACTGGAGTTTGTCTTACAGATATGCAGCAACTCCATCAAGGCTGGGTCTGAAATGGTCTTGTATGCCAGACACAGGTCACCTCTGAGCAGCCTGTATGAGACTGAGTAGAGGGACATGGTTTTTATCCTATCTGTATAGGATAGGTGTTTGAGACCTTGGATTTTCCTGGTGAGGAGCCTCTGTGGTCTCTCCAACTGCTGCATGTGCTTGGCAAGGTACATGCCAAAGGGGACATTGTACTCAGTAATGGGTCTGATAAGGGAGGTGTACAGGGATGTTATGAGCTCCTTGTTCCTGGATGAAATACTCTTATTTATGAGGTGGGCCATGTAGAAAGCCTTCCGTACAACGGAGGCAACATGGTGGTCAAAAGTCAGGTTGCTATCAACCTGGGTGCCCAAGTCCCTCATGACTGATTGCATGCTTAGTACATTGTTATTAATGTGATAATTAGTGGGATAACATTTTCCCCAAAGGGGAAAATGATGCATTTCTTGGTATTCAGTTTGAGGCCATGCTTCTGGCTCCAGTCATTAGTTTTTGCAAGGCCCTCTTGGAGGATGTTCACATCACTAGGGGAATTTAAGACAGCACTCAGCTTGCAGTCATCTGCAGACTTGGCCAGCCACAGACTTCTGATTTTGGCTTCCACCTCAGAAAAGTATATCCCAAACAGTAGAGGCCCCAAGACCGATCCTTGGGGTACACCACTCATTACAGGTCTACTACTAGAGGTAGCTTCCCCTACTTTGACTGAGTGGGTTCTATCAGTGAGCCAGTTAGTTACCCATCTGGTAACAGACAGATTGATGCCTAGCTGGGACAGTTTATCTATTATGCCCAAGTGAAGAATAGTGTCAAAGGCTTTGGCTAGGTCAAGGTAGGTGGTGTACACCATTTTCCCCTCATCAATGGCTTTGGTGACTGTTTCGAAGTAATTGACCAAGTTTAACAGGCAAATAAAGCTAAGTGAATGTTATTTACACCCCAAAATATACATAATTAGCATAATCAGCATAATCTTTTCATAGTTACTCAGCTAAGAATAAAAAACATAGTAACAATCTCACAAACAAAACCATTGGGCATTCTAATTGATGAAAAACTTAATTCTGCCCTACAACTATCTCAAACACACATGAAACTCAGGACCCTCTATGGGATAAAGCCATATCTTCTGGGCCCTAGTAGGCAATCAATAGCAAGAACTTCCTGATTTCAACTCTACTGTATGCCTCACCAACGTTTACTAACTTAAAACAGAAACATCAAAATTAGAAGCATGTTATAACAAAATCTACAAGTTTGCTACAAATACCCCTGTACAGAGCACACCACTGCACTGCACTAACAAAAATTAGACTGGTTAAAATTAGCCCCCTAATTAACATTTACCCAATGAATCACTGCCCATAAACATATCTACATGACAAAATAACCACCTCTTCAAAATATACTTCAAGTCTACTCCAGCAATGAGAAGAATAAGGTCATCCAACCAATCTCTCTTGCCTTACCCATCCCATGATTGATATGTATATGTTACCCCTAATGAGAATAACTGTGATCATACCAGAGATAATTTGAGGGAACCCATGAATGGGATAAAACATTAGTAATATAGGGGGTAGTTCTGAATTACATTTTCTGTTTCCCATCCATAGATCTAAGTTGCGCTTGAATATGGACAGTGATGAACTTTTTTTATGTGTTTGGGGAGTTTGTTCCACAACAGCAGTATCCCCTGCAAGATATTCCTGCCCCTATAAACTGTTCTGTTGATGTTGCAGAAGAGGTTTAGATCTCTAGACCAAGTATTTCTGATTCCATTTGACTTGCTGATGTGCAGTAAATCCATCACTCTTCTCTGAAACACACTCTTTTTCACATCAGACCACTCCCCGACTCTTACACTTAATGCTCACACTTTTCATACTATAGTTCCCTCCACTCAAACATCATCCAGCAATTATATTTCCTGGCCCTCGCTCTTAACTGTCTCTTTCCTCCCATCTCTCATTTGCTACTTACCTCCTCACGTCTCTTTAATGTAATCCATTCATATCAACTTCTACCACCTTCCTGAACACCAGATTAATATTGCAACTACCTTACCTTTTGAAAAAAAATTCAACCATGCAAATTAAATACATATATGTGAACTGTTTATGCAATTTTTGTTTTACTCTGACATCTATGTAATATGCATTTTTTTAACTTTTATGTAGTATAATAACATATTTTCTTGTAAACTTATGTGGAGATTTTCTCACCAGCCCTTTTCTGAAAAAAACGTATAATACCTAGTTGGCCTTTCCTGGTCAACAAATATGTGCCTAATTCGCTGTTTTCTGCCTGTAGAAGATGAGATATAGCCAGCAATGAATTTCACTGAGCAGTGCTACACAAATCCTTCAGCTTGTATATAAAACAGATCTGTGAAATCATTATCATAAAACCAGCTGCAATAAAATACATCTGACACATCTGTCATGTCATGCTTCTGTAACATAGCATCTGTTGCACTAACTCTGTGAAAGTGGAGTGCAGAAAGTATACCACCATAACATTATTAATCACCAGGTATGTTATGCAGCATACATGTGAGGACAATCACTGCACTACCTGGACTAGTGCAAAAGTACAGACACACATGTATAAGGGGTGATGAATCAAATGGTATATTAGTCGGAAATTCAGGCATATGGCCATAATGTATAATGCCATACAAAATAAAATTAGAATGACACATGATATATGTGATCTAAAACATACAGACTTATCAGTGTGAGAAGGTAACCTATACTGACAAACATGCAAGAGGCCAAACATTGCCTTTATGCATGTTATATGTAAGCACAAACACTAACTGATGCAGTTATGTGGCTCTACAGCAGACAAAGCAAATCATCCACCCTGAAAACATCCAACCTATATACCACATCACAGGAGGATCTCTGCTATTTGCATTAAAACTTTACTTACAGGCAATACCAAACAATCTACACAGGCAAACAATGTCCAGGGCAGAGGTTTTTTTATCCTGGGAATTAAACCCCACAACTTGAACATGTATGTAATGGACAAAAATATGATTTTATGCATGTAAATGTATGACTGTCATACTACACCAACCCTCACAACCAATATACTCACACCACTTGGTATGTCTGGATGAGCACAGCAGACATTACATTCCAGAAACACACAGCACAACGTGCTCAGTATATAGTTTGAGTATCCTGCAAATAATCACAGCTGTGTTTTACCCTAAGTAATCCAGTGACAGAACACACAATGCCAGTATAAGCCCAGTAAATGACAAATATATTCCAAACAACATAGAATGGAGTTACCTAGTACAGTCCAAATGTGCCAAGAAAAGAAACAAGGATGTACATGCTTGCTAAATGCGGGGTTACAGGAACATTAACTGAATCCAGGTGGTGGGTTTTCAGTAGCTTGGTGTTTCCAGTGCTACAAGTCATCTGGTTGCTTTCTGTTGAGATTTTTAAAGTGATGGTAAACTTCCTCCCCAGAAACCTTGATTCTGGTCTATTAATGAAGAAGAAGCTCCTAGACCTCCTAATCATCTACACAGTGAAACATAATTGTCTAATCCAAACATAACCAAACATGTCAAAATAGGAAGTGCACATCCCACTGTGGCACCCATGAGCCACTTGTCCACTAAGATGCACTCACCATTTCTATTTTAACTAGAATATTGTCTAAGGCAGTCTCACAAATGCACCCCATTTTGTATCAATGGCCAACTAAAGCAGTATAAAATGCTGGCACCCTGATTTCCATTATAAATAGATGTGCCATCAAGTGTGAGATATACAAGTCACATGATGCTGCATCACAAAGAGACTATCCACACCTCCCTCCAATACGCTGCAAAATACTGTGCATAGCACATTAACACCATACAGATACCTCTACACAATTCAGACCCACTATGTAAGGATAACATGATTCTATAATGTATGGTGTACTGGAGCATGTAAATAACCATGTAATTTATACAGCCTTTTTCCAGTGAGAACTCCATTACTAACATGACAACTACCTTTAACAGGAAATAGGACAAAGCACTTAAGTGTAGCAATGTGCACAACTCTGACATAAGTTGTTGCTGTCACTGCAACTTGTATAGGTTATGTAAGTCTCTTTGTCATGTGTATACATGTGCATGCAGCATTTGAAAAGTGGACAGCTGTCAAAAGGTGTGCCTTGTGACACATTCACCACAGGACTGGTTCACATACCCTTAAAAGCTGTGTAGCATTATACAAAGCAACACACATGCTATGTGGGAATGCATACAACATAGTTTTGCATGCCTATGCTGAGAGTAGTCTGCATTAGTATCGAGTACTGTATTGGCTACTACACATGTGATACTTCCCCTTTGCATGCAAGCACATAATGACTCTAAACTGCCTACAGGTTGTAGCAGCTGTTAAACTATGGCAATATAATTTTGCAGTGGTTGAGAATGACTTACACAGTGAGCACCATGGCAGCATGGCATGGCATGGCTTTAGAGAGCTGGTGAGGTAGGGGAGACGGTGCGACTACAAGTTCCACCTTTGTGGAATCATTGTTTATTAGGTAAACACTGCCAGGGAGCCATGGCCACATAGTACAGTCCTGCTTCTGGTGTGTGACAAATCTGCATGACTGGGTAGGGGATAGTGAGGGTAGAAGGCATACAATGGCTGGTGTCCCCGACTACAACCTCTGACTAATTTCTGGTATTATTGGATAGCTATGATTCCAACCAGTAAAAACCTGATGGGGGACTGAGGCTGGAATGCTTCTTCCACACATAGGTAGGTGTTAATTGCAAACTACAATAATCATATCATATCCTGCTTGTTTGGTTTTGCATGTACATGACCATATAGGACACTGATGTGTTTGCAGTGACCATCAGGATATAAAGACAGTGCATTGGTATCAGATGGTTCAAGGTTCAAGGCCTGTAATGGTGCATGTGCATTCATGACATTTGACAAAGGCAGGGAAACTGTGTGTAATGCACTTTCCATGATAGCTATTAATTTTAGGATTTTCATGCATCTTTGCAGGACCATCTGATTGTACATTGAATGTACAGTTTAGTAGGTGGGTATTGCTGTTCTATGGCATGTAGTTATGACTGTGATGCAGATGATTCACAGAATGCAAGTACACCATGCTTAACTTATAGCATCTACATCAAGCATGCAGGTAGCTACCAAGGCAGCCAGTACTACTGAGCACAGGAAAGACCCAAAAAATACATGAAGAAAGGCATTAAATACATGTGTCATCACTGGTAGATGTGTCATATGATGATACCTTTAGCACCCTGGGAATGGCAATGGACAAACACGACACATTACAAATGGATGAAAACCCACTAACCACATATGACCATATAACATATATACTTTCAAGCAGTCATTATTTGGAGGATACAGGGATGCAGTGGGAGTCTGCATCCCACTGTTGGTTTAAAATCTGGGCAGGCACCCACTACTTCCCATCAGCTGTTAGTGCAATGCAGCTTACTAAAGCAGGAAGAGAGGCAGTAGTTCCTGGTGATGCAGGAAATTAGGTCAGCAACAATTATGGGCTACATGATGTATGGGAGATGAATGTTCTGTTCTTAGTCATACATATGTCAGTATGGTATAGTGATCATATGCAGAGATGGATAATGTATTGTATGTTGAACACACTACGACCTTAAAAGGTGTATCATCTATCCTGGTCATCATGCATCATATGTATCTATGGAAAGGATTTTTACCATTGTATCAGAGCTGTGAGTATACAACAGTGGCAAATATCATTGCTGCCATATGCTGACCATGACCTACCATGCAGAGAGTATGGCAATCATAGATGTGGCAAGTAGGTATGTGCACTGGGTCATGGGACACAGTGATATGAATTGTCAAGATAGCAGTCTCATTGCCATGCAGGCTTTGGGTGGTAGCCCTACAGTCTCATGTATAATTCCAGGCATCCCTTGGTATAGATGACTAAATTATAATGGTGTCTGTTTCCACACATCAGCTCTATAGTTTGACACACAACCTTATGGCAGCTACACATGCAGGCTTCTCTGTACCCACTGTTGAAAATAGTTCTCTTCCCAGTATTCAGAGTTTAGGATATGTCATTGTGCTGCATAGGCAAACATCAAGGACATGCCATGGCTGCTTATGTCACATGATGGAGTCTCATGGTTCTGTAGTGCAGCAACCCTGGTTTTCATTGTGGGTGCGCGCATGCACGCTCATGAGTTTGCACGTGAGCTTGTGTGTGTGTGTGTGTGTGTGTGTGTGTGTGTGTGTGTGTGTGTGTGTGTGTGTGTGTGTGTGTGTGTGTGTGGTAAGACATAAGGTTTATCAAAAGAGGTTAAATCTGATGGCACAGATTATCAGAGATACACATTTAGCATGGGTTGGTATTGTCATGCGTCACTTTGGTTATTAGCTTTTTCTATGTGAGTGAGTATTGTTAGCCTAACAATGTTTGTACAGCTGATATGTATTTTACCCTATGGTGCTGACATGTGTGATTTGTCTACCTAAGTGTTGAATGATGACATTAGTTAACAGGACATGTACACATCAGCATCTCCTGTACTGGCATTGATATATCCGTTGGGCACTATGGTCATGGTATCTGTCTTCATGTCTATTTCACCTACTTATGACGACTCTGGTGCCTACTGTCCTCATATATGTGTGTTTTATAAACAGAGATTTTTCCAGTGTCTCCGGATAGCAGAACGTAGGTAGGCCATCATTTGTGATGATATTAACATGACAAATGCAGCACTGTCCCAACATATCTGCCATTGCTGTTGCACTGTCCTATGTGCCTGCCCAGTAGCATAACAAAGGAAGGGGGAAGGGGGCAACTGCCTCAGCAGCAAAATGTTAGAGGTTGTGATTTAAAGTTCCAGTGGCTTGCATAATTGCATTGATTTCTATGTACTGAAATGCCAGTAGAAAAAGACTGCTGTAGAAAGCCTTCTAAAATAAGTCAAAGTCCCTTTTTTTGCTACACTTGGGGTGGGGTGGTACTTTGGGGACAGGCACTTGGCACTAAACAATTCTCTTATATTAACACAGATTATTTCTAAAACCACATGTTGGCAAAAAAGACACAAAAAATCATGTTTTAGATTGGCACTGTCACAAGAACTTTGCTGGTGTGGCCATTGCATTTGCATGTATAGCTACAATGCACTCCTATGTGTGGGTGTCATACCCCATTGTGTGTGTGTGTATGTATATATATATATATATATATATATATATATATATATATATATATATATATATATACACACACACACACACACACACATATATATATATATATAGATATAGATATAGATATAGATATATAGATATATATATATATATATATATATATATATATATATATATATATATATATATAGTGACTATGCTGCTTACTGTTTTACACGATATATGTTATACGGACAGCGGTATTTTTCCATGACACAGACTGCACTACAAAGATGAAGGATAAACCCAAATTAATATGATTAAGTATGTTTTTTTCTGGGCATCTCTTTTTCCCCACATAATCTATTTGCTTTCTTTTATTTTATGTTAGTTTATTTTTCACTGTCTCAGACTTATAGATGCCTGTTTGGGAGCAGGAGAAGAAGTACAAAGACCAGCATCATAAGATAAGCCTTCCATTTTGTTTGAATGGAAAAAAAAGTTAATTTGCCCAAGCAAGTTTACCCACAGCTCTTGTACTTTTTTTCATCCTTGCCTTCTGTGCCAGTCAGCTCAGAAAAAAAGAAATGCATTTCTTCAGTTCCAGTTCAACCATTTTTTTTTATTTGGGATTTAAGTTTCCTTCTGGTGTTAGCTGTTTGTTCTGCTGGCATGCATTTCTAGGACTCTGTATTCTCAAAAGTGAGCCAACGTCTTGAACTTATGGAATGACATCATTCCAATCAAAACTTCAGATGCATTTGCTTCATTACAGACTGTATTGTAAGCCTTGTATAAATCAGATTGCAAAGGCATATGACAGATTTATACAAACATAGCTACTGTTAAATTGTATAATTGCATATTAAATCTCCTCTCCCGAGGACTTGCCTGGTGGCTATTCTGCCAGCACTCAGTTGGCCCATTCATTCTGAGAGTAATGCAGCTGGGTAGTCCTGGGTTAGATGAGATCTATACAGCTGATTCGTTCTTGCCCAGGAATCCCCATTGAGAGTTGGAAATTAGAGAGAAGAACAACTTGCTGATCATGGAGGATGGCCTGCCCTCTCTCGTTGGGAGCAACTCCCTCCACCTTCTGTGACTCCTCAAAGTTCCACCATTGCTACCTCATGAGGGGAAGCATGCCTCTGTACACTGAGTTCTTCACAACTCATTAGAATTGAGCTCCAGTGGGTAACACCATGTTCTGACATGAGATGTCACCCTTCTGATGAGCCAGCGTCATCTCTTCCACAGGATGGGCAAGTCGACAGTGAGTGGCCACTCACTGCCATCTTCACCTGACAGCTGCTATAGGAGGCTGAACTGCTATTCTTTGAACTTGGGTCATGTTCATTGTCCTTCAGCTTTGCTTGTTAAGGTTTCAAGCTCTGTTAAACAGAGAATACAATAAAGCACAGAAATCTGTCACAAAAGTTGAATTCTAAACTAAATATTGTTATTATGCATTTGGATGAAATTAAGTTCACCAAAAACTTAAAAGTTATTCATCACTTAGATAAATTAGGATTAATCAGGCTGATCATATATAAATATTGTAGTATTACTATTATTATCATGCATTAAGATGAATGTAAATTCACTTAAAATTGAAAAGTGATTTATCATTTAGGCAAAATAGGATTACTCTGTCAGATCATATAGAAATGCTGTATTGCCTGCAAGGTTGTTATTTTGTCTTTTTTTTTTCTTCTGTGCAGACTCCATCAGAAAAACTTGGACTAGCTCTTACATTCTACAATTATGCCCTGAAAGAAAAGGGAATTGAAGGTTGCAGTCTTGGTTGGTGGAAAATTAATGAAAACATGTAAGTAATAGTTTAAGATTTCAATTAATGGTATTTTACAGTAACTATAATTCAGAGCAACATAACTGGGAATGGATAAGTGCAGTATATTAAATCTTGTTGTGCATGAATAATAACACTATGCAATTCATAGCAAAGAACCATGTGAAGGTAGGTCGTTATACAGGATAACAGTGATTCTTGTGCCAGTGGTCTGCTTTTAAAATAATATGTACTGTCTCTTTTTCTCCTCAGTAGTGTTTCTGCCAATAAGTCAGACTATCAGAGTCCCTTTTATTCTCTGAAACCAATTGTCCAGCTAATTCTTCCAAATGATGCGATGTCACAAGGGGCAGGGATAACCAAGGAATTGAATACAATTGCCCTCAGGTTGGGTAACTGCAGAAGAGCTGCATTGTGGCATTGTTTCTGGTGCTTCACTGTTTCTTGGGCATAACCTAACCTCACTCATCACAGCAGTCTTTTGCAATGCCAGATGCTCTGATGTGTGCTTTCCTGCACATGCCTCCCCAGGCTGCAGTGCATGTTGCTTGATTAGTGCCTACGTCTTGGGCCTCATGCTCCCCACTTCACAACATCCATCCTCTGTCTAGTGTCAGTGCTACAGCTGCCTATGTTAGATGGTAACACAAACCCAATTGAGTTAGCCCTCCACTGCTCAGCTGTTAAGATGAGCTCCAAATCACCTGTGTTCTAGACAAAGCTTTATCGGTCTATGACCCAGAGCCAGTGAGTAACATTTAATCAGTAGTTCAGTGCTATTTCATTTAATGTTAGTATTTGTACAATTAGATATATATACTATGCATTTTTTATAATGTAACTGAAACTTCAGAATTGGAATACACAGCAACGAGGAACAAAGGTGTTTCCTGCAATGAAAAAAAAAAACCTTAATATGCAGCAATCTCTGATCTATATTTTATGTAGACATTCAAAGTTTCAGGCTGCACAGTAACCTCTCTGCACGCAAACCATGAGCCTTTATCTAATTGGCGTTCCCTATTTAATGCCTGATAGTATTCAGTACACAGATCCTCATCTGGAATACCACTGCTATACCATGGTATCTGCATCAAGGTGACACTGTACTGCACATAGTATGCTGCATCAGGGTGACACTGTACTGCAAATAGTATACTACATCAGAATGACACTGTACTGCACATAGTATGCTGCATCAGGGTGACACTGTACTGAACATAGTGCGCCGAATCAGTGTGGCATTGTGTAGCACAAAATATACTGCCTCAGGGTTACATTATGCTGCACAGATCATACTGCATTAGTGAGAAATTGTATGTATATGGTACATTGCATCCCAATGTCAGTACAGAACACAAATATACTGTATTAGGATGATATACTGTGCAGAGCATATAGCAGCAGGGAGACACTGCTTCATTGTTACATTGTACTTTACAGAGTATATATACTACCTGGGGGTAACATTGTACTGCACAAAGTATATTGCATAGGGGTGTCACTGTACTGTACAGATTATACTGCATCAGGATGGCATTGTACTGCACAAAGTATACTGCATCAGGATGGCATTGTACTGCACAGAGTATACTGCTTCAGGATGGCATTGTACTGCTCAGAGTATACTACATCAGGATGGCATTGTAGATTATACTGCATCAGGGAGGCATTGCACTGCACAGAGTATACTGCATCAGGATGGCATTATACTGTACAGAGTACACTAAATCAGGGAGGTATTGTACTGCACAGAGTATACTGCATCAGGGAGGCATTGTGCTGCACATATATTGCATCATTGAGAAACTGTACTGCATAGGGTATATTGCATCACAATGGCATTACACTATAAAATATACAATATCAGGATGAAATTATACTGCACATGATATACTGCAGCAGTGAGATATTGCACAAAGTATACTTCATAAATGTTACATTATAATACACAGAGTATGCTGCATCAGGGAGATGTGTTACACAGAATTTACTGTATTGGGAGTACACCATACTGCAAAGGTGTGCTACATTGTATTGCTCAGAGCACAGGGCATATGGCATCATGGTGACATTGCAGTGTACAGATATACTGTATTGGGATGACATTTTTTTAGGTATTCAGACTAGCAGTGTACTAGAGAAATGAAAAACTAAAAAAATTAAATAAAAAAGACTCCACTGTATCACAATGACATAGACATCACAACACTATCCAAAGATATTATGGTGGAGCAGTATTTCTAACAGAAATCAGTTCCAGTAATCTACCTGTAGTAACCTTTTTCATCAATTCTAATGTCCAGCACTGAATATACCAATTCTGACACCTGAATATACTTTGTCTAAAGGAAGGTTCTACCAGATGTATGTAACCCGTATATAAAACATGGCTTATCAAGACTGCTAAGTTCTGTTTGTTTGATTGTGAGTTCCTCAAACTGTATTAGCTTGAGTGGTTTCCTTGGCTGATGTTCAACGATTATTTATTGAGTCGATGTACTATGACTTGAAGGTGTGTTTTGTTCTTAATGGATAGTGGAGAAACAGCAATCATTATTAAAAGGGCTTTAATAATGATCACTCTTCTTTTTCAATTGGAGTGACCTTGAAGTTCAAATATATAAAAAAGGTGGCTTCATTCCTCTACATGGGATGCAGCTTTTTAGTGGTTACACATTTTTATGAGTTCTCATTTTTACTGACTGCATATGTATAGAACTTCTGTGTAATTATGAAGATAAGATTCATGTTGAATCCTTTGAGATATCTTTAGAGCTTTGAGATAATTTAGTTGAATATATATATATATATATATATATATATATATATATATATATATGTGTGTGTGTGGGTCTACTTGAAAACACCGATATGCCAAAACACCGACAACGAGAACACCAAGACCGGAAGATCGACAACTGAGATGACCGACAGTTTAAAAGCACAAAACTTCACATGCCCGACAAACCATAATCCCGACAATCAACAAAACAAAACAAATACCTTTTCCGAAAAACACACACACAACACAAGGACACCAAAAACCTTAAAACCTACACTAAACCTTACATACACAACCGTCTATGCACCAACCTTAACCCAAACCCTAAACCTAAGGTCCGTCACTATAGCACACTCACCTAACCCGCGCCCTAAACCTAACTCACTTAACCCGCCCCTAACCCTGAAGTCTGTCACTATCGCACACTTGCCTTAACATGTCGGGGTTCTCAGCGTCGAGGTATTAAACTTTCGGTCATCTCAGTTGTCGATCTTCCAGTCTTGGTGTTTTTGTTTTCGTCGTCGGTGTTTTGGCATTTCGGTGTTTTCAAGTAGACCCATATATATCTATATATATTTATATATATATAATCTATATATATATATATATATATATATATATATATATATATATATATATATATTTCTTATATATATATATATATATATATATATATATATATATATATATATATATATATATATATATATACACACACACACATATACGTGTGTGATGTGTGTGTGTGTGTGTGTGTGTGTGTGTGTGTGTGTGTGTGTCTGTGTCTATTATAACAATAACCAACAATTTCGGTGTGGTATATTGAAGATTTACCCATGATTGGTGTGGTTTAATCACAAGGGTAAAGCCCGAGTGATTAAATAAAGCCAATCGTGGGTAAATCTTCAAATATACCACACCACGGAGTCAGTTATTACTATTATACAATGATATTATTTAAGACAAAAATACTTACTTTTCTTAAATAATGCCTCCATGGTGCCCTTCCATGTTTTTCCAGTATCCTGGGGGTTTTCTGATGTACTGTGCATGCATATGGGACTTGCGTTCCCACGTTTATGCAGTACATCAGTGCTGTGGAAAGGAAGCAATGGAAAAAGGAAGATCTCCCTTGTTTGTTTTTTTATTTATTTAAAAGAAAAAAGAAACCAGGAAACTTTTAACGTTCATGAGGGCCAGGACAGAGAAAGTAAAGGGATAGTCAGGTATTATTTCTTTAGTTTTGCAGAACATACCTCATTATCCTCTTATTTTTTTCTATGCCCACTCTCTTGTTCATTTGAGGGCTTTGGTTTTATAAATTTATTAAAAAAGAAAAAGAAAAGTAAAAATTGTGTGAGATATACTAATGGAAAAATGTTCAGGTAACTGGACATTTTTCCATTGGTATATTCTCGAATTTACAATGGGCACACTGGCTGCTCTGAACAATCAGTGTGCTCCTTTTTGAATGTTACTGACCAGTCATTGTATAAATATTTATGTCTATATATAATATATATATATATATATATATATATATATATATATATATATACATATATATATATATATATATATATATATATATATATATATATATATTTATGGGTGCAGGGCATTGGAATGAATGTCCAATGCTCTGACTCACAGTAAGTCATTGTCAAAATGTTGAACTCCATGAGATTGACATGCTTTGCGCATGCTTTGGGGATTACTCCAGAGTGGACTAAACCAATAGCAAGTATTTTTGCGGTTATATAGTAACTCTGAGATCATACAATCTCCAGGGAAGGAAATATTCCCCTACTCAGGTATTGTCGATGCTGCACATCTGTCAGCCTCCTCTCTGTGTTCATAGGACCATACTAGGCTAACTGCATTTATGGGCCATTTTAAGCCTAGCCAATTACTCCATGTCAGAATCAAACCCTTGTGTCTGTAAGATAAGTACCTTGACCATTATCCCAACCTCCCATGGTATTGACCTACAGTGCATCAGTGCATTGGACATTTGATCCAATGACCTATATATATATATATATATATATATATATATATATATATATATATATATATATATATAGGTCTACTATAAAAGACCAAAAATCCACTTGTTCGAAAACGAACAGTGGATTCTCAGTTACGAGAAAGTGCACTTAAGCGAAAGTGCACTTCCGCAAATTTCGGTTCAACAAACCATTAAGGAACACAGGTGCCAAAGCACACTGCAGAGGGGAAAGGGAATTTATGTGTTTCCCCACTGTAGTGCGATCTCGGAGTTGGTATATTTAAGTAGGGGGAGTGTGGGGGGCACAGCCCTCCACATGGGGGGGTGCAGGTGGGCTTGCTCCCCTGCAAAAACAATGTTTTTCTGTTCCTTATCGGTTCGTTGAACTAATGTTCATGGAAATGCACTTTTGCTTAAGTGCACTTTCGCGTAACAGTGGGTCTACTGTTAATTTTCGAATAAGTATGTTTTTGAATATATACAGTACACCCATATATATATATATATATATATATATATATATATACATATTTATATATACACACACATATACACACATATATACATATATTTATACATATACAATATGTATATATATATATATATATATATATATATATATGTTACTGTTCCTTTCATCATTTGGTCTAATTTTAGCTTTTAAGCATTACGTCAATGTTAATTTCATCAGATACTGTATTTTTGAGCATGTGCATTTAGTTCTGTAATAGCAGTGTAACTAAATCTTGTGTTAGATTGACAGCTGAAGGTAAGCTGCAATGTGGGTGGTCTTTGCGAGATTGCACATAGAGGGTTATGAGAGTTTGCCATTTTGCCATTGTTTTGTGATCTTGGAGTTGGAATATATAATTAGCAGGGGGCATGGTGGTGCAGGGAGGCTTGCCCCCTTTGAAAAAATATTGCTTGTTGTGGTTGTTGTTTACTGCTGTTGTTTGTTTTAGATTAAATGGTTTTACAGGCATTGAACTTAGATGAGGTGAGTTTAGATGCTTCAGTAAAGACCCTATTTAGCTATGCTCATAATCTTTAAAGTACAATTCAGCAATGCAATGAGCTGATTTTAAACAATGTTATCTACAGTGAGATATAGGTGTAGCTGGCTTCACTCTTCAAGGGAAGAGAAAAAAAAAGTGCATGATCAGGTACCTTGGACCTATCAGGTCCCATTTCTATAATATGTATTCAACCCTCCATCCTCAGAGTTTAGTAAAAAAAAATCTTGCTTTATTTTAAACTGTAGCAAACTGATTGCTAAAATTTATACCTTGGAGCTAGTAAAAAAATGAAGCAAACATTTATTTTACTTCTAAACTGTAGCAAACTGTTTCCTACAAATGTAGCAAGCAGTTTCTATAGTTTACACCACACAGTGAGCACTGCAGCACTCTTAAAAAAGAAAGAAAAAAATATTTTTGTTTTTCTTGTAAACTCTAGCAAGCAGTTGCTATAATTTAGGCCATCCCCAGGATTCATGAAGCTTGCACCAGGCGCAGGCATAGCGTAGGCGGTATAATGCCAAATATGGCCGTCGAGCGATTCAGGTACGATCCAATTCCACGTGCACTACCGGCGTACACCAGAACTGCGCAGCCCCCGGCTTAGGTATGCTAATCACCCCATGTGCAGTGTCGCACCATGCAAATGAAGGCATATAGTGATTCATGAAGTGGTGCAGGTGTAGCGTAAGCCCACGGAAATGTAAACCAAAAAACACGGTTTATATTTTCCCAAACAGAACATCGGAGCTATGGAAGAGGGCCAGACCCAGGTATCACAACGTTAACATATGCCAATGGCAAAATACACAGCCAATGGCATAAGAAAAGATGCACAACACGTAAATAACAACATTTAATGTCATGTCCACCGCAGGGCATGTGTGCGGAAGCTGTAACATAAAGAAATAATATAAAAATGTCATAAAATCGTAAGAAAACAGGAACTGGAACAACTCACCAAGCCTGAACCAAAAACAATGTAAAGGTAACTGGAATCCGTTCATACACAGCAGAAATTTCTGTAAAAATCCTCCAGTACTAGTTAGGTACCAAGCCAAACAGTACAAGTTAAGTACCAAACCAAACAGGATAAATTTCTTCCTCAAATGGTAAAGGAATAACAGTCCAGGTAGTTCCACTGCAAATCTTTTATTGACAAAGTAAAGACCAGAAGAATAATCCAAAAGTAAACTAAGCCGCGCCTGGACAATTCCAGGCTTTTTCAAGGATAAAATGCAAGTATGGCCACACTGTATAAATACACATGATAATCGGCCAATTAAGCAATTAAGTTAACAATTGGAATAAGACAATCAACTTTTAAAGTGCAATAATGCTGCAAACATTATACTTTTTTTAACAATGCAATCATTTGATGTCAACGAACTTTAACCAGCAGCTAAACAAATTTGAGTGCTACTAAAAAAGCAAATCTCTTCTAAATTCATTAAATGTATAAGTAGAATACATTAATAATCATAATTCATAAGTTTAAACTGCACTTAAAAAATCTTTGTTAGTCATACATTAAAAACATCAATAAAAATATTTTTTTGAGTATAAAATGTAAAATGTAAATGTTATGCTAAAAAAGAGTATCACATTATTTGAGGTACTAATACATAAAATCGTAATGTAATAGAAATCAGGTTTACAGCATAATACACAATGGTAGGCATGGAACACCATAACCAAGGTGCAAGGGTTGCCAAGGGCCTGCGATAGAGTTCGGCGCGGTAACTATGAATTAGTAGTCAATGCCATGCAAATGAGGCAGATAATACTGAATCGCAAATGACCCGCCGGATGAAGGTTGTACCATATGGCGCAGCGGTATAACACCGAGGAGTGGCTCAGAGGAGATACATGACATCAGCATAGGGGTGTGCCACCGTAGCAGTAAGCACATTGGATCAATGCAAATCTGGCCTGTCCATTGCTAAGCAAAGCTGCAGGACAGGGGTGGGGAGGAAGGTATAGAATCCTTTAGCTGAGAGCACACATGGTGCCCAAAAGCGCATGTGCACAGGGATGAAAACGTGCCCGAAACCCAGTAATCAGATGCACACGCCGCAAACAATAGCACAAACAGGAAGGTCATGGGAAGAAAAGAAGGAAATGCGGAAGTAGGGTAATTGGAGTACTAATGAGCAATCAACACCAATCAACCCAAGATGGCCAATCGACGGCAGCTGACAAGTCTGCTTGCAGAAACCTGCAAAACAGGATAGGGGAGGCATTGGAATGTAAAGAAAGGAAGGGAGGTATTGGATTGCAAAGATAGGAGACCTGACACAGCAGAGCAAAGCAAACCGACAGCAGACCGGCAGTAGCACACATAACGCAAGATACGCCAGGTCCAGGAAAGTACAAATGAAAGTAGGCTGCAGGATGCACGCCAGAAAATGGTAGGTGCAACGTGCAGAAATGTAAAGGGAAGGTCAAGAGGTAATCCACGGCAGGCAAATGTAATACAACACCAAAGGCACCACAATAGTAGTTCCGGCAGTAAAACACATAAGATACTCTGTAGCTACGATCGTACATACACACCCTATGACATCATCGGTGTTCACAGCACAATAGTGTAAAGCATGAAAGCACCCAACACACACCTGTGTATTCCCAAACACTGCACCATAGGTGTAAACACACGGGGAACTTTTAAAATGTACATGTTGGGAGCTGCCATAGCTGCGATTCATCAGCATGTGTTAGAGACTGACGGTGTTGTGGAGGATGATGCCGACAACCACCGCAGGCCTCGGAGGAGAAGGAGAGTGTTCAGACCAAGGGTAACCTACCAGGGGCTACATGACCTGGAGATAGTAGAGCATTACAGGGTGCACAGGGACATGTTACAGCAAATAGTGGAGCTGTGCCGGCCATGCCTGAGAACCAGAAACAACAGAGAGGAACCCATCCCAGTGGACATGAAGGTATGTGTAGGCCTGTGAATACTGGCCACAGGTACCTTTCAAAGGCCAACTGGAGATATAATGGGTATCTCACAGGCATCTGCATCCAGGGTACTACACCAGTTCCTGGATGCCATGTTACCACATGCCAATGAGCAGATATACTTCCCCCGAACTCAGGAGGAGTTGGCCAGCAATATGTGCCACTTCCACCGTGTGGCACACTACCCGGAGGTACTGGGTGTGATAGACTGCACACACATACAAATCAAGTCACCACCTGGTGAGCATGGTAGGTGCTACATAAACCACAAGGGATTCCACTCCATCAACTGCCAGGTCGTGTGCAATGCCCAGAGCATTATCATGGATGTGTGTGCTGGCAGCCCTGGAAGCTACCATGACTCCCATATCTGGCATGCCTCACAGCTGTATCAGGTATTTGTCAGGGGGGACATCCCACATGGCCATCTTGTGGGGGATGCTGGCTATGCACTGGAGCCGTGGATGATGACTCCCCACACCCATGCAAGAACGCCATAATGAGGCACACGCACAAACCAGAATCATCATAGAGCGTGTGTTCGGGATGCTGAAATCATGGTTCTGGTGCTTGGATACATCTGGTGGAGCCTTGCAGTACTCTTCAGGCACGTGTGCCCACATCGTCATAGTATGTGCCATGCTACATAATATGATCCTGCGGAAGCAGCTGCAGCAGGGACAAAATGGTGAAGGCCCTCATAGCCCACCGCAATTGCCAAGGCCATTACAGGCACAGAGGGATTCAGACCATGAACACACTGTGCCAGCCCCAGTAGGCAGACGGAGGCGTGCCCAATATGCCTACACCTTGGCAAAGAGGGAACGTATAGCACATACTCTGACAGTGTAGGCCCCTATGGACTGACACCTCTCCACCTGCACACACAGTAAAATAGATGGCACACAAAATGACCACCTGTAAATTGTAATGTATAGGTGGCCCAATGTGTGACTCCTACATAGGCAGCCCTCAAACATTGTAAACACAACAGCTAGTGGAACACGGAATGCCAACACCTGAACAGTACATGAGCCTTACAGCATATGGTGGTGCTGTGTGCCTGTCACGTTCCCCGCCATATATATATATATATATATATATATATATATATATAGATAGATATATATAGATATATATAGATATATATAGATATATATATATATATATGTACACATATGCATATATATAATACAGATAGAAAGGGCAATAGAGTGATATATGGTGATATAGATGGATTCAGCGATATCTGCAAATATAATAGATAGTTCAACGACATTCATAACACCTTGGAGGTACAAATAAATAGGATACCGCCAACCATGGAATGTGTAACATACCGACATGCGTAACCACGAGGCTGAAAGACCGATAGAACACAGTACCGGAACAGTACAGCCGCGAGTAATAGTATGATGATATGAAGGGACATTTAGTCACTGCTGCCGGTGTTGCGGTCCACGTAGGTACTGTGTTCAACTGTGTTTGTGAGTGCCGTAGTCTGTGTAAGTGTGCATTGAGGGTGCCGTGTGCGTCTCCGTGAGACTGTAATGTGTGTGTGTGTCCGCAGCATGTGTTTGTTAGTGCCAAGTCAGAGGCAGATCAGTACGGTAGGTGTTGGTATAGCTAGCCGTAGGCATACAGTTACTACCTGTCCCACAGTAGGAGGGACAGCCCCACCCTGGGCATGTGTGTCCTGACATAAAACAGTAAAA